>NW_022143750.1:0-6127 GCF_007565055.1 Rhinopithecus roxellana
AAGGAAATATTCTCACATAATAAAAGAGAAGCTTTCTGAGAAACTGCATTGCCATGTGTGAATGCAACTCTCAGAGTTACACGTTTCTCTTCAGTGATCAGTTTGTTAACACAGTTTTCTGAAATCTGCAATTAGACACTTCATAGCGCAATGAAGCTTACGGTGACAGAGGATATATCCACAGATGAAAACTAGAAAGAAGCTTTCTTAGAAACTGCCTGGTGATGTGTGAATTCATCTCACAGAGTTACACTTATGTTTCGTGGAGCAGTCCATTAACACTGTCTTTGAGGAAACTGAGAAGGGCTTCCTTGCATCGCTTTGAGGCCTACGCTGATAAAGGAAATTTCATCCGTTCAAAACGTGAAAGAAGCTTTCTGAGAAACTTCTTTCTGTTCTGTGAGTTCATCTCACAGACTTATAACTTAGACTTCAGAAAGCAGTTTGCTAACACTCTTTTCGTGGAATCTGGAAAGTGATATTTGGGAGCCCATAGGGGCCCATGGTGAGAAAGGAAATATCGTCACATAATAAGCAGAGAGAAGCTTTCTGAGAGATTGCTTTCTGATGTGTGACTTCATCACACAGAGTTCCACCCTTCCCTTCTTGGAACAGTTTGCTAACACTGTTGTCATGGATTCTGCAAAGGTATATTTGGGAGCTCATTGAGGGCTATGGTGAAAAAGGAAATATTCTCACATAATAAGCTAAAGAGAAGCTTTCTGAGAAACTGCATTGCCATGTGTGAATGCAACTCTCAGAGTTACACGTTTCTCTTCAGTGATCAGTTTGTTAACACAGTTTTCTGGAAATCTGCAATTAGACACTTCATAGCGCAATGAAGCTTACGGTGACAGAGGATATATCCACAGATGAAAACTAGAAAGAAGCTTTCTTAGAAACTGCCTGGTGATGTGTGAATTCATCTCACAGAGTTACACTTATGTTTCGTGGAGCAGTCCATTAACACTGTCTTTGAGGAAACTGAGAAGGGCTTCCTTGCATCGCTTTGAGGCCTACGCTGATAAAGGAAATTTCATCCGTTCAAAACGTGAAAGAAGCTTTCTGAGAAACTTCTTTCTGTTCTGTGAGTTCATCTCACAGACTTATAACTTAGACTTCAGAAAGCAGTTTGCTAACACTCTTTTCGTGGAATCTGGAAAGTGATATTTGGGAGCCCATAGGGGCCCATGGTGAGAAAGGAAATATCGTCACATAATAAGCAGAGAGAAGCTTTCTGAGAGATTGCTTTCTGATGTGTGACTTCATCACACAGAGTTCCACCCTTCCCTTCTTGGAACAGTTTGCTAACACTGTTGTCATGGATTCTGCAAAGGTATATTTGGGAGCTCATTGAGGGCTATGGTGAAAAAGGAAATATTCTCACATAATAACTAAAGAGAAGCTTTCTGAGAAACTGCATTGCCATGTGTGAATGCAACTCTCAGAGTTACACGTTTCTCTTCAGTGATCAGTTTGTTAACACAGTTTTCTGGAAATCTGCAATTAGACACTTCATAGCGCAATGAAGCTTACGGTGACAGAGGATATATCCACAGATGAAAACTAGAAAGAAGCTTTCTTAGAAACTGCCTGGTGATGTGTGAATTCATCTCACAGAGTTACACTTATGTTTCGTGGAGCAGTCCATTAACACTGTCTTTGAGGAAACTGAGAAGGGCTTCCTTGCATCGCTTTGAGGCCTACGCTGATAAAGGAAATTTCATCCGTTCAAAACGTGAAAGAAGCTTTCTGAGAAACTTCTTTCTGTTCTGTGAGTTCATCTCACAGACTTATAACTTAGACTTCAGAAAGCAGTTTGCTAACACTCTTTTCGTGGAATCTGGAAAGTGATATTTGGGAGCCCATAGGGGCCCATGGTGAGAAAGGAAATATCGTCACATAATAAGCAGAGAGAAGCTTTCTGAGAGATTGCTTTCTGATGTGTGACTTCATCACACAGAGTTCCACCCTTCCCTTCTTGGAACAGTTTGCTAACACTGTTGTCATGGATTCTGCAAAGGTATATTTGGGAGCTCATTGAGGGCTATGGTGAAAAAGGAAATATTCTCACATAATAAGTAAAGAGAAGCTTTCTGAGAAACTGCATTGCCATGTGTGAATGCAACTCTCAGAGTTACACGTTTCTCTTCAGTGATCAGTTTGTTAACACAGTTTTCTGGAAATCTGCAATTAGACACTTCATAGCGCAATGAAGCTTACGGTGACAGAGGATATATCCACAGATGAAAACTAGAAAGAAGCTTTCTTAGAAACTGCCTGGTGATGTGTGAATTCATCTCACAGAGTTACACTTATGTTTCGTGGAGCAGTCCATTAACACTGTCTTTGAGGAAACTGAGAAGGGCTTCCTTGCATCGCTTTGAGGCCTACGCTGATAAAGGAAATTTCATCCGTTCAAAACGTGAAAGAAGCTTTCTGAGAAACTTCTTTCTGTTCTGTGAGTTCATCTCACAGACTTATAACTTAGACTTCAGAAAGCAGTTTGCTAACACTCTTTTCGTGGAATCTGGAAAGTGATATTTGGGAGCCCATAGGGGCCCATGGTGAGAAAGGAAATATCGTCACATAATAAGCAGAGAGAAGCTTTCTGAGAGATTGCTTTCTGATGTGTGACTTCATCACACAGAGTTCCACCCTTCCCTTCTTGGAACAGTTTGCTAACACTGTTGTCATGGATTCTGCAAAGGTATATTTGGGAGCTCATTGAGGGCTATGGTGAAAAAGGAAATATTCTCACATAATAACTAAAGAGAAGCTTTCTGAGAAACTGCATTGCCATGTGTGAATGCAACTCTCAGAGTTACACGTTTCTCTTCAGTGATCAGTTTGTTAACACAGTTTTCTGGAAATCTGCAATTAGACACTTCATAGCGCAATGAAGCTTACGGTGACAGAGGATATATCCACAGATGAAAACTAGAAAGAAGCTTTCTTAGAAACTGCCTGGTGATGTGTGAATTCATCTCACAGAGTTACACTTATGTTTCGTGGAGCAGTCCATTAACACTGTCTTTGAGGAAACTGAGAAGGGCTTCCTTGCATCGCTTTGAGGCCTACGCTGATAAAGGAAATTTCATCCGTTCAAAACGTGAAAGAAGCTTTCTGAGAAACTTCTTTCTGTTCTGTGAGTTCATCTCACAGACTTATAACTTAGACTTCAGAAAGCAGTTTGCTAACACTCTTTTCGTGGAATCTGGAAAGTGATATTTGGGAGCCCATAGGGGCCCATGGTGAGAAAGGAAATATCGTCACATAATAAGCAGAGAGAAGCTTTCTGAGAGATTGCTTTCTGATGTGTGACTTCATCACACAGAGTTCCACCCTTCCCTTCTTGGAACAGTTTGCTAACACTGTTGTCATGGATTCTGCAAAGGTATATTTGGGAGCTCATTGAGGGCTATGGTGAAAAAGGAAATATTCTCACATAATAACTAAAGAGAAGCTTTCTGAGAAACTGCATTGCCATGTGTGAATGCAACTCTCAGAGTTACACGTTTCTCTTCAGTGATCAGTTTGTTAACACAGTTTTCTGGAAATCTGCAATTAGACACTTCATAGCGCAATGAAGCTTACGGTGACAGAGGATATATCCACAGATGAAAACTAGAAAGAAGCTTTCTTAGAAACTGCCTGGTGATGTGTGAATTCATCTCACAGAGTTACACTTATGTTTCGTGGAGCAGTCCATTAACACTGTCTTTGAGGAAACTGAGAAGGGCTTCCTTGCATCGCTTTGAGGCCTACGCTGATAAAGGAAATTTCATCCGTTCAAAACGTGAAAGAAGCTTTCTGAGAAACTTCTTTCTGTTCTGTGAGTTCATCTCACAGACTTATAACTTAGACTTCAGAAAGCAGTTTGCTAACACTCTTTTCGTGGAATCTGGAAAGTGATATTTGGGAGCCCATAGGGGCCCATGGTGAGAAAGGAAATATCGTCACATAATAAGCAGAGAGAAGCTTTCTGAGAGATTGCTTTCTGATGTGTGACTTCATCACACAGAGTTCCACCCTTCCCTTCTTGGAACAGTTTGCTAACACTGTTGTCATGGATTCTGCAAAGGTATATTTGGGAGCTCATTGAGGGCTATGGTGAAAAAGGAAATATTCTCACATAATAACTAAAGAGAAGCTTTCTGAGAAACTGCATTGCCATGTGTGAATGCAACTCTCAGAGTTACACGTTTCTCTTCAGTGATCAGTTTGTTAACACAGTTTTCTGGAAATCTGCAATTAGACACTTCATAGCGCAATGAAGCTTACGGTGACAGAGGATATATCCACAGATGAAAACTAGAAAGAAGCTTTCTTAGAAACTGCCTGGTGATGTGTGAATTCATCTCACAGAGTTACACTTATGTTTCGTGGAGCAGTCCATTAACACTGTCTTTGAGGAAACTGAGAAGGGCTTCCTTGCATCGCTTTGAGGCCTACGCTGATAAAGGAAATTTCATCCGTTCAAAACGTGAAAGAAGCTTTCTGAGAAACTTCTTTCTGTTCTGTGAGTTCATCTCACAGACTTATAACTTAGACTTCAGAAAGCAGTTTGCTAACACTCTTTTCGTGGAATCTGGAAAGTGATATTTGGGAGCCCATAGGGGCCCATGGTGAGAAAGGAAATATCGTCACATAATAAGCAGAGAGAAGCTTTCTGAGAGATTGCTTTCTGATGTGTGACTTCATCACACAGAGTTCCACCCTTCCCTTCTTGGAACAGTTTGCTAACACTGTTGTCATGGATTCTGCAAAGGTATATTTGGGAGCTCATTGAGGGCTATGGTGAAAAAGGAAATATTCTCACATAATAAGTAAAGAGAAGCTTTCTGAGAAACTGCATTGCCATGTGTGAATGCAACTCTCAGAGTTACACGTTTCTCTTCAGTGATCAGTTTGTTAACACAGTTTTCTGGAAATCTGCAATTAGACACTTCATAGCGCAATGAAGCTTACGGTGACAGAGGATATATCCACAGATGAAAACTAGAAAGAAGCTTTCTTAGAAACTGCCTGGTGATGTGTGAATTCATCTCACAGAGTTACACTTATGTTTCTTGGAGCAGTCCATTAACACTGTCTTTGAGGAAACTGAGAAGGGCTTCCTTGCATCGCTTTGAGGCCTACGCTGATAAAGGAAATTTCATCCGTTCAAAACGTGAAAGAAGCTTTCTGAGAAACTTCTTTCTGTTCTGTGAGTTCATCTCACAGACTTATAACTTAGACTTCAGAAAGCAGTTTGCTAACACTCTTTTCGTGGAATCTGGAAAGTGATATTTGGGAGCCCATAGGGGCCCATGGTGAGAAAGGAAATATCGTCACATAATAAGCAGAGAGAAGCTTTCTGAGAGATTGCTTTCTGATGTGTGACTTCATCACACAGAGTTCCACCCTTCCCTTCTTGGAACAGTTTGCTAACACTGTTGTCATGGATTCTGCAAAGGTATATTTGGGAGCTCATTGAGGGCTATGGTGAAAAAGGAAATATTCTCACATAATAACTAAAGAGAAGCTTTCTGAGAAACTGCATTGCCATGTGTGAATGCAACTCTCAGAGTTACACGTTTCTCTTCAGTGATCAGTTTGTTAACACAGTTTTCTGGAAATCTGCAATTAGACACTTCATAGCGCAATGAAGCCTACAGTGACAGAGGATATATCCACAGATGAAAACTAGAAAGAAGCTTTCTTAGAAACTGCCTGTGATGTGTGAATTCATCTCACAGAGTTACACTTATGTTTCGTGGAGCAGTCCATTAACACTGTCTTGAGGAAACTGGAAGGCTTCCTTGCATCGCTTTGAGGCCTACGCTGATAAAGGAAATTTCAATCGTTCAAACGTGAAGAAGCTTTCTGATAAACTTTCTTTCTGTTCGTGTGCGTTTCATCTCACAGCTTATAACTTAGACTTTCAAAAAGAGTTTTGCTAACACTCTGTTCGTGGAATCTGGAAAGTGATATTTGGGAGCCCATAGGGGCCCCATTGTAGAAAGGAAATATCGTCACATAATAAGTAGAGAGAAGCTTTCTGAGAGATTGCTTTCTGATGTGTGACTTCATCACACAGAGTTCCACCCTTCCCTTCTTGGAACAGTTTGCTAACACTGTTGTC
>NW_022143751.1:0-11052 GCF_007565055.1 Rhinopithecus roxellana
TTCACACATCACCAAGAAGTTTCTAAGAAAGCTTTTTCTTGTTTTCAACATTATCTGTGGATATTTCCTTTGTCACTGTAATGTTCATTGCGCTATGAAGTATCTAATTTGCAGATTTCCAGAAAACTGTGCTAACAACGATCACAGAAAGAAACGTGTAACTCTGGAGTTGCATTCACACATGGCATGCAGTTTCTCAGAAAGCTTCTCTTTAGTTATTATGTGAGGATATTTCCCTTATCACCATGGGCCCCAATAGGCTCCCAAATATCACTTTGCAGATTCCAACGAAAAGAGTGTTAGCAAACTGCTTCTTGAGGCAGAGGTTGTAACTCTGTGAGATGAACTCACAGATCAGAAAGAAGTTTTCTCAGAAAGCTTCTTTCACGTTTTGAACTGATGAAATTTCCTTTATCAGCGTAGGCCTCAATGTGATCCAAAGAAGCCCTTCTCAGATTCCTCAAAGACAGTTGTAATGGACTGCTCCACGAAACATAAGTGTAACTCTGTGAGATGAATTCACACATCACCAAGAAGTTTCTAAGAAAGCTTCTTTCTTGTTTTCATCTGTGGATATTTCCTTTGTCACTGTAATGTTCATTGCGCTATGAAGTATCTAATTGCAGATTTCCAGAAAACTGTGCTAACAAACAGATCACAGAAGAGAAACGTGTAACTCTGTGAGTTGCATTCACACATGGCAATGCAGTTTCTCAGAAAGCTTCTCTTTAGTTATTATGTGAGGATATTTCCCTTATCACCATGGGCCCCAATAGGCTCCCAAATATCACTTTGCAGATTCCACGAAAAGAGTGTTAGCAAACTGCTTCTTGAGGCAGAGGTTGTAACTCTGTGAGATGAACTCACAGATCAGAAAGAAGTTTCTCAGAAAGCTTCTTTCACGTTTTGAACGGATGAAATTTCCTTTATCAGCGTAGGCCTCAATGTGATCCAAAGAAGCCCTTCTCAGATTCCTCAAAGACAGTGTTAATGGACTGCTCCACGAAACATAAGTGTAACTCTGTGAGATGAATTCACACATCACCAAGAAGTTTCTAAGAAAGCTTCTTTCTTGTTTTCATCTGTGGATATTTCCTTTGTCACTGTAATGTTCATTGCGCTATGAAGTATCTAATTGCAGATTTCCAGAAAACTGTGCTAACAAACAGATCACAGAAGAGAAACGTGTAACTCTGTGAGTTGCATTCACACATGGCAATGCAGTTTCTCAGAAAGCTTCTCTTTAGTTATTATGTGAGGATATTTCCCTTATCACCATGGGCCCCAATAGGCTCCCAAATATCACTTTGCAGATTCCACGAAAAGAGTGTTAGCAAACTGCTTCTTGAGGCAGAGGTTGTAACTCTGTGAGATGAACTCACAGATCAGAAAGAAGTTTCTCAGAAAGCTTCTTTCACGTTTTGAACGGATGAAATTTCCTTTATCAGCGTAGGCCTCAATGTGATCCAAAGAAGCCCTTCTCAGATTCCTCAAAGACAGTGTTAATGGACTGCTCCACGAAACATAAGTGTAACTCTGTGAGATGAATTCACACATCACCAAGAAGTTTCTAAGAAAGCTTCTTTCTTGTTTTCATCTGTGGATATTTCCTTTGTCACTGTAATGTTCATTGCGCTATGAAGTATCTAATTGCAGATTTCCAGAAAACTGTGCTAACAAACAGATCACAGAAGAGAAACGTGTAACTCTGTGAGTTGCATTCACACATGGCAATGCAGTTTCTCAGAAAGCTTCTCTTTAGTTATTATGTGAGGATATTTCCCTTATCACCATGGGCCCCAATAGGCTCCCAAATATCACTTTGCAGATTCCACGAAAAGAGTGTTAGCAAACTGCTTCTTGAGGCAGAGGTTGTAACTCTGTGAGATGAACTCACAGATCAGAAAGAAGTTTCTCAGAAAGCTTCTTTCACGTTTTGAACGGATGAAATTTCCTTTATCAGCGTAGGCCTCAATGTGATCCAAAGAAGCCCTTCTCAGATTCCTCAAAGACAGTGTTAATGGACTGCTCCACGAAACATAAGTGTAACTCTGTGAGATGAATTCACACATCACCAAGAAGTTTCTAAGAAAGCTTCTTTCTTGTTTTCATCTGTGGATATTTCCTTTGTCACTGTAATGTTCATTGCGCTATGAAGTATCTAATTGCAGATTTCCAGAAAACTGTGCTAACAAACAGATCACAGAAGAGAAACGTGTAACTCTGTGAGTTGCATTCACACATGGCAATGCAGTTTCTCAGAAAGCTTCTCTTTAGTTATTATGTGAGGATATTTCCCTTATCACCATGGGCCCCAATAGGCTCCCAAATATCACTTTGCAGATTCCACGAAAAGAGTGTTAGCAAACTGCTTCTTGAGGCAGAGGTTGTAACTCTGTGAGATGAACTCACAGATCAGAAAGAAGTTTCTCAGAAAGCTTCTTTCACGTTTTGAACGGATGAAATTTCCTTTATCAGCGTAGGCCTCAATGTGATCCAAAGAAGCCCTTCTCAGATTCCTCAAAGACAGTGTTAATGGACTGCTCCACGAAACATAAGTGTAACTCTGTGAGATGAATTCACACATCACCAAGAAGTTTCTAAGAAAGCTTCTTTCTTGTTTTCATCTGTGGATATTCCTTTGTCACTGTAATGTTCATTGCGCTATGAAGTATCTAATTGCAGATTTCCAGAAAACTGTGCTAACAAACAGATCACAGAAGAGAAACGTGTAACTCTGTGAGTTGCATTCACACATGGCAATGCAGTTTCTCAGAAAGCTTCTCTTTAGTTATTATGTGAGGATATTTCCCTTATCACCATGGGCCCCAATAGGCTCCCAAATATCACTTTGCAGATTCCACGAAAAGAGTGTTAGCAAACTGCTTCTTGAGGCAGAGGTTGTAACTCTGTGAGATGAACTCACAGATCAGAAAGAAGTTTCTCAGAAAGCTTCTTTCACGTTTTGAACGGATGAAATTTCCTTTATCAGCGTAGGCCTCAATGTGATCCAAAGAAGCCCTTCTCAGATTCCTCAAAGACAGTGTTAATGGACTGCTCCACGAAACATAAGTGTAACTCTGTGAGATGAATTCACACATCACCAAGAAGTTTCTAAGAAAGCTTCTTTCTTGTTTTCATCTGTGGATATTTCCTTTGTCACTGTAATGTTCATTGCGCTATGAAGTATCTAATTGCAGATTTCCAGAAAACTGTGCTAACAAACAGATCACAGAAGAGAAACGTGTAACTCTGTGAGTTGCATTCACACATGGCAATGCAGTTTCTCAGAAAGCTTCTCTTTAGTTATTATGTGAGGATATTTCCCTTATCACCATGGGCCCCAATAGGCTCCCAAATATCACTTTGCAGATTCCACGAAAAGAGTGTTAGCAAACTGCTTCTTGAGGCAGAGGTTGTAACTCTGTGAGATGAACTCACAGATCAGAAAGAAGTTTCTCAGAAAGCTTCTTTCACGTTTTGAACGGATGAAATTTCCTTTATCAGCGTAGGCCTCAATGTGATCCAAAGAAGCCCTTCTCAGATTCCTCAAAGACAGTGTTAATGGACTGCTCCACGAAACATAAGTGTAACTCTGTGAGATGAATTCACACATCACCAAGAAGTTTCTAAGAAAGCTTCTTTCTTGTTTTCATCTGTGGATATTCCTTTGTCACTGTAATGTTCATTGCGCTATGAAGTATCTAATTGCAGATTTCCAGAAAACTGTGCTAACAAACAGATCACAGAAGAGAAACGTGTAACTCTGTGAGTTGCATTCACACATGGCAATGCAGTTTCTCAGAAAGCTTCTCTTTAGTTATTATGTGAGGATATTTCCCTTATCACCATGGGCCCCAATAGGCTCCCAAATATCACTTTGCAGATTCCACGAAAAGAGTGTTAGCAAACTGCTTCTTGAGGCAGAGGTTGTAACTCTGTGAGATGAACTCACAGATCAGAAAGAAGTTTCTCAGAAAGCTTCTTTCACGTTTTGAACGGATGAAATTTCCTTTATCAGCGTAGGCCTCAATGTGATCCAAAGAAGCCCTTCTCAGATTCCTCAAAGACAGTGTTAATGGACTGCTCCACGAAACATAAGTGTAACTCTGTGAGATGAATTCACACATCACCAAGAAGTTTCTAAGAAAGCTTCTTTCTTGTTTTCATCTGTGGATATTTCCTTTGTCACTGTAATGTTCATTGCGCTATGAAGTATCTAATTGCAGATTTCCAGAAAACTGTGCTAACAAACAGATCACAGAAGAGAAACGTGTAACTCTGTGAGTTGCATTCACACATGGCAATGCAGTTTCTCAGAAAGCTTCTCTTTAGTTATTATGTGAGGATATTTCCCTTATCACCATGGGCCCCAATAGGCTCCCAAATATCACTTTGCAGATTCCACGAAAAGAGTGTTAGCAAACTGCTTCTTGAGGCAGAGGTTGTAACTCTGTGAGATGAACTCACAGATCAGAAAGAAGTTTCTCAGAAAGCTTCTTTCACGTTTTGAACGGATGAAATTTCCTTTATCAGCGTAGGCCTCAATGTGATCCAAAGAAGCCCTTCTCAGATTCCTCAAAGACAGTGTTAATGGACTGCTCCACGAAACATAAGTGTAACTCTGTGAGATGAATTCACACATCACCAAGAAGTTTCTAAGAAAGCTTCTTTCTTGTTTTCATCTGTGGATATTTCCTTTGTCACTGTAATGTTCATTGCGCTATGAAGTATCTAATTGCAGATTTCCAGAAAACTGTGCTAACAAACAGATCACAGAAGAGAAACGTGTAACTCTGTGAGTTGCATTCACACATGGCAATGCAGTTTCTCAGAAAGCTTCTCTTTAGTTATTATGTGAGGATATTTCCCTTATCACCATGGGCCCCAATAGGCTCCCAAATATCACTTTGCAGATTCCACGAAAAGAGTGTTAGCAAACTGCTTCTTGAGGCAGAGGTTGTAACTCTGTGAGATGAACTCACAGATCAGAAAGAAGTTTCTCAGAAAGCTTCTTTCACGTTTTGAACGGATGAAATTTCCTTTATCAGCGTAGGCCTCAATGTGATCCAAAGAAGCCCTTCTCAGATTCCTCAAAGACAGTGTTAATGGACTGCTCCACGAAACATAAGTGTAACTCTGTGAGATGAATTCACACATCACCAAGAAGTTTCTAAGAAAGCTTCTTTCTTGTTTTCATCTGTGGATATTTCCTTTGTCACTGTAATGTTCATTGCGCTATGAAGTATCTAATTGCAGATTTCCAGAAAACTGTGCTAACAAACAGATCACAGAAGAGAAACGTGTAACTCTGTGAGTTGCATTCACACATGGCAATGCAGTTTCTCAGAAAGCTTCTCTTTAGTTATTATGTGAGGATATTTCCCTTATCACCATGGGCCCCAATAGGCTCCCAAATATCACTTTGCAGATTCCACGAAAAGAGTGTTAGCAAACTGCTTCTTGAGGCAGAGGTTGTAACTCTGTGAGATGAACTCACAGATCAGAAAGAAGTTTCTCAGAAAGCTTCTTTCACGTTTTGAACGGATGAAATTTCCTTTATCAGCGTAGGCCTCAATGTGATCCAAAGAAGCCCTTCTCAGATTCCTCAAAGACAGTGTTAATGGACTGCTCCACGAAACATAAGTGTAACTCTGTGAGATGAATTCACACATCACCAAGAAGTTTCTAAGAAAGCTTCTTTCTTGTTTTCATCTGTGGATATTTCCTTTGTCACTGTAATGTTCATTGCGCTATGAAGTATCTAATTGCAGATTTCCAGAAAACTGTGCTAACAAACAGATCACAGAAGAGAAACGTGTAACTCTGTGAGTTGCATTCACACATGGCAATGCAGTTTCTCAGAAAGCTTCTCTTTAGTTATTATGTGAGGATATTTCCCTTATCACCATGGGCCCCAATAGGCTCCCAAATATCACTTTGCAGATTCCACGAAAAGAGTGTTAGCAAACTGCTTCTTGAGGCAGAGGTTGTAACTCTGTGAGATGAACTCACAGATCAGAAAGAAGTTTCTCAGAAAGCTTCTTTCACGTTTTGAACGGATGAAATTTCCTTTATCAGCGTAGGCCTCAATGTGATCCAAAGAAGCCCTTCTCAGATTCCTCAAAGACAGTGTTAATGGACTGCTCCACGAAACATAAGTGTAACTCTGTGAGATGAATTCACACATCACCAAGAAGTTTCTAAGAAAGCTTCTTTCTTGTTTTCATCTGTGGATATTTCCTTTGTCACTGTAATGTTCATTGCGCTATGAAGTATCTAATTGCAGATTTCCAGAAAACTGTGCTAACAAACAGATCACAGAAGAGAAACGTGTAACTCTGTGAGTTGCATTCACACATGGCAATGCAGTTTCTCAGAAAGCTTCTCTTTAGTTATTATGTGAGGATATTTCCCTTATCACCATGGGCCCCAATAGGCTCCCAAATATCACTTTGCAGATTCCACGAAAAGAGTGTTAGCAAACTGCTTCTTGAGGCAGAGGTTGTAACTCTGTGAGATGAACTCACAGATCAGAAAGAAGTTTCTCAGAAAGCTTCTTTCACGTTTTGAACGGATGAAATTTCCTTTATCAGCGTAGGCCTCAATGTGATCCAAAGAAGCCCTTCTCAGATTCCTCAAAGACAGTGTTAATGGACTGCTCCACGAAACATAAGTGTAACTCTGTGAGATGAATTCACACATCACCAAGAAGTTTCTAAGAAAGCTTCTTTCTTGTTTTCATCTGTGGATATTTCCTTTGTCACTGTAATGTTCATTGCGCTATGAAGTATCTAATTGCAGATTTCCAGAAAACTGTGCTAACAAACAGATCACAGAAGAGAAACGTGTAACTCTGTGAGTTGCATTCACACATGGCAATGCAGTTTCTCAGAAAGCTTCTCTTTAGTTATTATGTGAGGATATTTCCCTTATCACCATGGGCCCCAATAGGCTCCCAAATATCACTTTGCAGATTCCACGAAAAGAGTGTTAGCAAACTGCTTCTTGAGGCAGAGGTTGTAACTCTGTGAGATGAACTCACAGATCAGAAAGAAGTTTCTCAGAAAGCTTCTTTCACGTTTTGAACGGATGAAATTTCCTTTATCAGCGTAGGCCTCAATGTGATCCAAAGAAGCCCTTCTCAGATTCCTCAAAGACAGTGTTAATGGACTGCTCCACGAAACATAAGTGTAACTCTGTGAGATGAATTCACACATCACCAAGAAGTTTCTAAGAAAGCTTCTTTCTTGTTTTCATCTGTGGATATTTCCTTTGTCACTGTAATGTTCATTGCGCTATGAAGTATCTAATTGCAGATTTCCAGAAAACTGTGCTAACAAACAGATCACAGAAGAGAAACGTGTAACTCTGTGAGTTGCATTCACACATGGCAATGCAGTTTCTCAGAAAGCTTCTCTTTAGTTATTATGTGAGGATATTTCCCTTATCACCATGGGCCCCAATAGGCTCCCAAATATCACTTTGCAGATTCCACGAAAAGAGTGTTAGCAAACTGCTTCTTGAGGCAGAGGTTGTAACTCTGTGAGATGAACTCACAGATCAGAAAGAAGTTTCTCAGAAAGCTTCTTTCACGTTTTGAACGGATGAAATTTCCTTTATCAGCGTAGGCCTCAATGTGATCCAAAGAAGCCCTTCTCAGATTCCTCAAAGACAGTGTTAATGGACTGCTCCACGAAACATAAGTGTAACTCTGTGAGATGAATTCACACATCACCAAGAAGTTTCTAAGAAAGCTTCTTTCTTGTTTTCATCTGTGGATATTCCTTTGTCACTGTAATGTTCATTGCGCTATGAAGTATCTAATTGCAGATTTCCAGAAAACTGTGCTAACAAACAGATCACAGAAGAGAAACGTGTAACTCTGTGAGTTGCATTCACACATGGCAATGCAGTTTCTCAGAAAGCTTCTCTTTAGTTATTATGTGAGGATATTTCCCTTATCACCATGGGCCCCAATAGGCTCCCAAATATCACTTTGCAGATTCCACGAAAAGAGTGTTAGCAAACTGCTTCTTGAGGCAGAGGTTGTAACTCTGTGAGATGAACTCACAGATCAGAAAGAAGTTTCTCAGAAAGCTTCTTTCACGTTTTGAACGGATGAAATTTCCTTTATCAGCGTAGGCCTCAATGTGATCCAAAGAAGCCCTTCTCAGATTCCTCAAAGACAGTGTTAATGGACTGCTCCACGAAACATAAGTGTAACTCTGTGAGATGAATTCACACATCACCAAGAAGTTTCTAAGAAAGCTTCTTTCTTGTTTTCATCTGTGGATATTCCTTTGTCACTGTAATGTTCATTGCGCTATGAAGTATCTAATTGCAGATTTCCAGAAAACTGTGCTAACAAACAGATCACAGAAGAGAAACGTGTAACTCTGTGAGTTGCATTCACACATGGCAATGCAGTTTCTCAGAAAGCTTCTCTTTAGTTATTATGTGAGGATATTTCCCTTATCACCATGGGCCCCAATAGGCTCCCAAATATCACTTTGCAGATTCCACGAAAAGAGTGTTAGCAAACTGCTTCTTGAGGCAGAGGTTGTAACTCTGTGAGATGAACTCACAGATCAGAAAGAAGTTTCTCAGAAAGCTTCTTTCACGTTTTGAACGGATGAAATTTCCTTTATCAGCGTAGGCCTCAATGTGATCCAAAGAAGCCCTTCTCAGATTCCTCAAAGACAGTGTTAATGGACTGCTCCACGAAACATAAGTGTAACTCTGTGAGATGAATTCACACATCACCAAGAAGTTTCTAAGAAAGCTTCTTTCTTGTTTTCATCTGTGGATATTTCCTTTGTCACTGTAATGTTCATTGCGCTATGAAGTATCTAATTGCAGATTTCCAGAAAACTGTGCTAACAAACAGATCACAGAAGAGAAACGTGTAACTCTGTGAGTTGCATTCACACATGGCAATGCAGTTTCTCAGAAAGCTTCTCTTTAGTTATTATGTGAGGATATTTCCCTTATCACCATGGGCCCCAATAGGCTCCCAAATATCACTTTGCAGATTCCACGAAAAGAGTGTTAGCAAACTGCTTCTTGAGGCAGAGGTTGTAACTCTGTGAGATGAACTCACAGATCAGAAAGAAGTTTCTCAGAAAGCTTCTTTCACGTTTTGAACGGATGAAATTTCCTTTATCAGCGTAGGCCTCAATGTGATCCAAAGAAGCCCTTCTCAGATTCCTCAAAGACAGTGTTAATGGACTGCTCCACGAAACATAAGTGTAACTCTGTGAGATGAATTCACACATCACCAAGAAGTTTCTAAGAAAGCTTCTTTCTTGTTTTCATCTGTGGATATTTCCTTTGTCACTGTAATGTTCATTGCGCTATGAAGTATCTAATTGCAGATTTCCAGAAAACTGTGCTAACAAACAGATCACAGAAGAGAAACGTGTAACTCTGTGAGTTGCATTCACACATGGCAATGCAGTTTCTCAGAAAGCTTCTCTTTAGTTATTATGTGAGGATATTTCCCTTATCACCATGGGCCCCAATAGGCTCCCAAATATCACTTTGCAGATTCCACGAAAAGAGTGTTAGCAAACTGCTTCTTGAGGCAGAGGTTGTAACTCTGTGAGATGAACTCACAGATCAGAAAGAAGTTTCTCAGAAAGCTTCTTTCACGTTTTGAACGGATGAAATTTCCTTTATCAGCGTAGGCCTCAATGTGATCCAAAGAAGCCCTTCTCAGATTCCTCAAAGACAGTGTTAATGGACTGCTCCACGAAACATAAGTGTAACTCTGTGAGATGAATTCACACATCACCAAGAAGTTTCTAAGAAAGCTTCTTTCTTGTTTTCATCTGTGGATATTTCCTTTGTCACTGTAATGTTCATTGCGCTATGAAGTATCTAATTGCAGATTTCCAGAAAACTGTGCTAACAAACAGATCACAGAAGAGAAACGTGTAACTCTGTGAGTTGCATTCACACATGGCAATGCAGTTTCTCAGAAAGCTTCTCTTTAGTTATTATGTGAGGATATTTCCTTATCACCATGGGCCCCAATAGGCTCCCAAATATCACTTTGCAGATTCCACGAAAAGAGTGTTAGCAAACTGCTTCTTGAGGCAGAGGTTGTAACTCTGTGAGATGAACTCACAGATCAGAAAGAAGTTTCTCAGAAAGCTTCTTTCAGTTTTGAACGGATGAAATTTCCTTTATCAGCGTAGGCCTCAATGTGATCCAAAGAAGCCCTTCTCAGATTCCTCAAGACAGTGTTAATGGACTGCTCCACGAAACATAAGTGTACTCTGTGAGATGAATTCCACATCACCAAGAAGTTTCTAAGAAAGCTTCTTTCTTGTTTTCATCTGTGGATATTTCCTTTGTCACTGTAATGTTCATTGCGCTATGAAGTATCTAATTGCAGATTTCCAGAAAACTGTGCTAACAAACAGATCACAGAAGAGAAACGTGTAACTCTGTGAGTTGCATTCACACATGGCAATGCAGTTTCTCAGAAAGCTTCTCTTTAGTTATTATGTGAGGATTATTTCCCTTATCACCATGGGCCCCAATAGGCTCCCAAATATCACTTTGCAGATTCCACGAAAAGAGTGTTAGCAAACTGCTTCTTGAGGCAGAGGTTGTAACTCTGTGAGATGAAACTCACAGATCAGAAAAGAAGTTTTCTCAGAAAGCTTCTTTCACGTTTTGAACGGATGAAATTTCCTTTATCAGCGTAGGCCTCAATGTGATCCAAAGAAGCCCTTCTCAGATTCCTCAAAGACAGTGTTAATGGACTGCTCCACGAAACATAAGTGTAACTCTGTGAGATGAATTCACCATCACCAAGAAGTTTCTAAGAAAGCTTCTTTCTTGTTTTCATCTGTGGATATTTCCTTTGTCACTGTAATGTTCATTGCGCTATGAAGTATCTAATTGCAGATTTCCAGAAAACTGTGCTAACAAAAGATCACAGAAGGAAACGTGTAACTCTGTGAGTTGCATTCACACATGGCAATGCAGTTTCTCAGAAAGACTCTCTTTAGTTATTATGTGAGGATATTCCCTTATCAC
>NW_022143752.1:0-5070 GCF_007565055.1 Rhinopithecus roxellana
ACTGTCTTTGAGGAATCTGAGAAGGGCTTCTTTGGATCACATTGAGGCCTACGCTGATAAAGGAAATTTCATCCGTTCAAAACGTGAAAGAAGCTTTCTGAGAAACTTCTTTCTGATCTGTGAGTTCATCTCACAGAGTTACAACCTCTGCCTCAAGAAGCAGTTTGCTAACACTCTTTTCGTGGAATCTGCAAAGTGATATTTGGGAGCCTATTGGGGCCCATGGTGATAAAGGAAATATCCTCACATAATAACTAAAGAGAAGCTTTCTGAGAAACTGCATTGCCAAGTGTGAATGCAACTCACAGAGTTACACGTTTCTCTTCAGTGATCAGTTTGTTAGCACAGTTTTCTGGAAATCTGCAATTTAGATACTTCATAGCGCAATGAACATTACAGTGACAAAGGAAATATCCACAGATGAAAACTAGAAGAAGCTTTCTTAGAAACTTCTTGGTGATGTGTGAATTCATCTCACAGAGTTACACTTATGTTTCGTGGAGCAGTCCATTAACACTGTCTTTGAGGAATCTGAGAAGGGCTTCTTTGGATCACATTGAGGCCTACGCTGATAAAGGAAATTTCATCCGTTCAAAACGTGAAAGAAGCTTTCTGAGAAACTTCTTTCTGATCTGTGAGTTCATCTCACAGAGTTACAACCTCTGCCTCAAGAAGCAGTTTGCTAACACTCTTTTCGTGGAATCTGCAAAGTGATATTTGGGAGCCTATTGGGGCCCATGGTGATAAAGGAAATATCCTCACATAATAACTAAAGAGAAGCTTCTGAGAAACTGCATTGCCAAGTGTGAATGCAACTCACAGAGTTACACGTTTCTCTTCAGTGATCAGTTTGTTAGCACAGTTTTCTGGAAATCTGCAATTAGATACTTCATAGCGCAATGAACATTACAGTGACAAAGGAAATATCCACAGATGAAAACTAGAAAGAAGCTTTCTTAGAAACTTCTTGGTGATGTGTGAATTCATCTCACAGAGTTACACTTATGTTTCGTGGAGCAGTCCATTAACACTGTCTTTGAGGAATCTGAGAAGGGCTTTGGATCACATTGAGGCTTACGCTGATAAAGGAAATTTCATCCGTTCAAACGTGAAAGAAGCTTTCTGAGAAACTTCTTTCTGATCTGTGAGTTCATCTCACAGAGTTACAACCTCTGCCTCAAGAAGCAGTTTGCTAACACTCTTTTCGTGGAATCTGCAAAGTGATATTTGGGAGCCTATTGGGGCCCATGGTGATAAAGGAAATATCCTCACATAATAACTAAAGAGAAGCTTTCTGAGAAACTGCATTGCCAAGTGTGAATGCAACTCACAGAGTTACACGTTTCTCTTCAGTGATCAGTTTGTTAGCACAGTTTTCTGGAAATCTGCAATTAGATACTTCATAGCGCAATGAACATTACAGTGACAAAGGAAATATCCACAGATGAAAACTAGAAAGAAGCTTTCTTAGAAACTTCTTGGTGATGTGTGAATTCATCTCACAGAGTTACACTTATGTTTCGTGGAGCAGTCCATTAACACTGTCTTTGAGGAATCTGAGAAGGGCTTCTTTGGATCACATTGAGGCCTACGCTGATAAAGGAAATTTCATCCGTTCAAAACGTGAAAGAAGCTTTCTGAGAAACTTCTTTCTGATCTGTGAGTTCATCTCACAGAGTTACAACCTCTGCCTCAAGAAGCAGTTTGCTAACACTCTTTTCGTGGAATCTGCAAAGTGATATTTGGGAGCCTATTGGGGCCCATGGTGATAAAGGAAATATCCTCACATAATAACTAAAGAGAAGCTTTCTGAGAAACTGCATTGCCAAGTGTGAATGCAACTCACAGAGTTACACGTTTCTCTTCAGTGATCAGTTTGTTAGCACAGTTTTCTGGAAATCTGCAATTAGATACTTCATAGCGCAATGAACATTACAGTGACAAAGGAAATATCCACAGATGAAAACTAGAAAGAAGCTTTCTTAGAAACTTCTTGGTGATGTGTGAATTCATCTCACAGAGTTACACTTATGTTTCGTGGAGCAGTCCATTAACACTGTCTTTGAGGAATCTGAGAAGGGCTTCTTTGGATCACATTGAGGCCTACGCTGATAAAGGAAATTTCATCCGTTCAAAACGTGAAAGAAGCTTTCTGAGAAACTTCTTTCTGATCTGTGAGTTCATCTCACAGAGTTACAACCTCTGCCTCAAGAAGCAGTTTGCTAACACTCTTTTCGTGGAATCTGCAAAGTGATATTTGGGAGCCTATTGGGGCCCATGGTGATAAAGGAAATATCCTCACATAATAACTAAAGAGAAGCTTTCTGAGAAACTGCATTGCCAAGTGTGAATGCAACTCACAGAGTTACACGTTTCTCTTCAGTGATCAGTTTGTTAGCACAGTTTTCTGGAAATCTGCAATTAGATACTTCATAGCGCAATGAACATTACAGTGACAAAGGAAATATCCACAGATGAAAACTAGAAAGAAGCTTTCTTAGAAACTTCTTGGTGATGTGTGAATTCATCTCACAGAGTTACACTTATGTTTCGTGGAGCAGTCCATTAACACTGTCTTTGAGGAATCTGAGAAGGGCTCTTTGGATCACATTGAGGCCTACGCTGATAAAGGAAATTTCATCCGTTCAAAACGTGAAAGAAGCTTTCTGAGAAACTTCTTTCTGATCTGTGAGTTCATCTCACAGAGTTACAACCTCTGCCTCAAGAAGCAGTTTGCTAACACTCTTTTCGTGGAATCTGCAAAGTGATATTTGGGAGCCTATTGGGGCCCATGGTGATAAAGGAAATATCCTCACATAATAACTAAAGAGAAGCTTTCTGAGAAACTGCATTGCCAAGTGTGAATGCAACTCACAGAGTTACACGTTTCTCTTCAGTGATCAGTTTGTTAGCACAGTTTTCTGGAAATCTGCAATTAGATACTTCATAGCGCAATGAACATTACAGTGACAAAGGAAATATCCACAGATGAAAACTAGAAAGAAGCTTTCTTAGAAACTTCTTGGTGATGTGTGAATTCATCTCACAGAGTTACACTTATGTTTCGTGGAGCAGTCCATTAACACTGTCTTTGAGGAATCTGAGAAGGGCTTCTTTGGATCACATTGAGGCCTACGCTGATAAAGGAAATTTCATCCGTTCAAAACGTGAAAGAAGCTTTCTGAGAAACTTCTTTCTGATCTGTGAGTTCATCTCACAGAGTTACAACCTCTGCCTCAAGAAGCAGTTTGCTAACACTCTTTTCGTGGAATCTGCAAAGTGATATTTGGGAGCCTATTGGGGCCCATGGTGATAAAGGAAATATCCTCACATAATAACTAAAGAGAAGCTTTCTGAGAAACTGCATTGCCAAGTGTGAATGCAACTCACAGAGTTACACGTTTCTCTTCAGTGATCAGTTTGTTAGCACAGTTTTCTGGAAATCTGCAATTAGATACTTCATAGCGCAATGAACATTACAGTGACAAAGGAAATATCCACAGATGAAAACTAGAAAGAAGCTTTCTTAGAAACTTCTTGGTGATGTGTGAATTCATCTCACAGAGTTACACTTATGTTTCGTGGAGCAGTCCATTAACACTGTCTTTGAGGAATCTGAGAAGGGCTTCTTTGGATCACATTGAGGCCTACGCTGATAAAGGAAATTTCATCCGTTCAAAACGTGAAAGAAGCTTTCTGAGAAACTTCTTTCTGATCTGTGAGTTCATCTCACAGAGTTACAACCTCTGCCTCAAGAAGCAGTTTGCTAACACTCTTTTCGTGGAATCTGCAAAGTGATATTTGGGAGCCTATTGGGGCCCATGGTGATAAAGGAAATATCCTCACATAATAACTAAAGAGAAGCTTTCTGAGAAACTGCATTGCCAAGTGTGAATGCAACTCACAGAGTTACACGTTTCTCTTCAGTGATCAGTTTGTTAGCACAGTTTTCTGGAAATCTGCAATTAGATACTTCATAGCGCAATGAACATTACAGTGACAAAGGAAATATCCACAGATGAAAACTAGAAAGAAGCTTTCTTAGAAACTTCTTGGTGATGTGTGAATTCATCTCACAGAGTTACACTTATGTTTCGTGGAGCAGTCCATTAACACTGTCTTTGAGGAATCTGAGAAGGGCTTCTTTGGATCACATTGAGGCCTACGCTGATAAAGGAAATTTCATCCGTTCAAAACGTGAAAGAAGCTTTCTGAGAAACTTCTTTCTGATCTGTGAGTTCATCTCACAGAGTTACAACCTCTGCCTCAAGAAGCAGTTTGCTAACACTCTTTTCGTGGAATCTGCAAAGTGATATTTGGGAGCCTATTGGGGCCCATGGTGATAAAGGAAATATCCTCACATAATAACTAAAGAGAAGCTTTCTGAGAAACTGCATTGCCAAGTGTGAATGCAACTCACAGAGTTACACGTTTCTCTTCAGTGATCAGTTTGTTAGCACAGTTTTCTGGAAATCTGCAATTAGATACTTCATAGCGCAATGAACATTACAGTGACAAAGGAAATATCCACAGATGAAAACTAGAAAGAAGCTTTCTTAGAAACTTCTTGGTGATGTGTGAATTCATCTCACAGAGTTACACTTATGTTTCGTGGAGCAGTCCATTAACACTGTCTTTGAGGAATCTGAGAAGGGCTTCTTTGGATCACATTGAGGCCTACGCTGATAAAGGAAATTTCATCCGTTCAAAACGTGAAAGAAGCTTTCTGAGAAACTTCTTTCTGATCTGTGAGTTCATCTCACAGAGTTACAACCTCTGCCTCAAGAAGCAGTTTGCTAACACTTTTCGTGGAATCTGCAAAGTGATATTTGGGAGCCTATTGGGGCCCATGGTGATAAAGGAAATATCCTCACATAATAACTAAAGAGAAGCTTTCTGAGAAACTGCATTGCCAAGTGTGAATGCAACTCACAGAGTTACACGTTTCTCTTCAGTGATCAGTTTGTTAGCACAGTTTTCTGGAAATCTGCAATTAGATACTTCATAGCGCAATGAACATTACAGTGACAAAGGAAATATCCACAGATGAAAACTAGAAAGAAGCTTTCT
>NW_022143753.1:0-920 GCF_007565055.1 Rhinopithecus roxellana
TCTAGAAATCTGCAGTTAGATACTTCATAGCGCAGTGAAGCTTACGGTGACAAAGGAAATATACTCAGTTGAAAACTAGAAAGAAGCTTTCTTAGAAACTTCTTGGTGATGTGTGAATTCATCTCACAGAGTTACACTTATGTTTCGTGGAGCAGTCCATTAACACTGTCTTTGAGGAAACTGAGAAGGGCTTCTTTGGATCGCATTGAGGCCTACGCTGATAAAGGAAATTTCATCCGTTCAAAACGTGAAAGAAGCTTTTGAAACTTCTTTCTGATCTGTGAGTTCATCTCACAGACTTATAACTTAAACCTCAGGAAGCAGTTTGCTATCATTTTCGTGGAATCTTTAAAGTGATACTTGGGAGCCCATAATAGGGGCCCATGGTGAAAAAGGAAATCTCCTCACATAAAAACTAGAGAGAAGCTTTCTAGAGATTGCTTTCTGATGTGTGACTTCATCTCACAGAGTTCCACCCTTCCCTTCTTGGAACAGTTTGCTACACTTGTCCTGGATTCTGCAAAGTGATATTTGGGAGCTCATTGAGGGCTATGGTGAAAAAGCAAATATCCTCCCATAATAACTGCAGAGAAGCTCTCTGAGAAACTGCATTGCCATGTGTGAATGCAACTCACAGAGTTACACGTTTCTCTTCAGTGATCAGTTTGCTAACACAGTTTTCTAGAAATCTGCAATTAGATACTTCATAGCGCAGTGAAGCTTACGGTGACAAAGGAAATATACTCAGTTGAAAACTAGAAAGAAGCTTTCTTAGAAACTTCTTGGTGATGTGTGAATTCATCTCACAGAGTTACACTTATGTTTCGTGGAGCAGTCCATTAACACTGTCTTTGAGGAAACTGAGAAGGGCTTCTTTGGATCGCATTGAGGCCTACGCTGATAAAGGAAATTTCATCCGT
>NW_022143754.1:0-44282 GCF_007565055.1 Rhinopithecus roxellana
CAGTGACAGTTTGTTAGCACAGTTTTCTGGAAATCTGCAATTAGATACTTCATAGCGCAATGAACATTACAGTGACAAATGAAATATCCAGAGATGAAAACTAGAAAGAAGCTTTCTTAGAAACTTCTTGGTGATGTGTGAATCATCTCACAGAGTTACACTTATGTTTCGTGGAGCAGTCCATTAACACTGTCTTTGAGGAATCTGAGAAGGGCTTCTTTGGATCACATTGAGGCCTACGCTGATAAAGGAAATTTCATCCGTTCAAAACCGTGAAAGAAGCTTTCTGAGAAACTTCTTCTGATCTGTGAGTTCATCTCACAGAGTTACAACCTCTGCCTCAAGAAGCAGTTTGCTAACACTCTTTTCATGGAATCTGCAAAGTGATATTTGGGAGCCTTTGGGGCCCATGGTGATAAAGGAAATATCCTCACATAATAACTAAAGAGAAGCTTTCTGAGAAACTGCATTGCCATGTGTGAATGCAACTCACAGAGTTACACTTCTCTTCAGTGATCAGTTTGTTAGCACAGTTTTCTGGAAATCTGCAATTAGATACTTCATAGCGCAATGAACATTACAGTGACAAGGAAATATCCAGAGATGAAAACTAGAAAGAAGCTTTCTTAGAAACTTCTTGGTGATGTGTGAATTCATCTCACAGAGTTACACTTATGTTTCGTGGAGCAGTCCATTAACACTGTCTTTGAGGAATCTGAGAAGGGCTTCTTTGGATCATATTGAGGCCGCTGATAAAGGAAATTTCATCCGTTCAAAACGTGAAAGAAGCTTTCTGAGAAACTTCTTTCTGATCTGTGAGTTCATCTCACAGAGTTACAACCTCTGCCTCAAGAAGCAGTTTGCTAACACTCTTTTCGTGGAATCTGCAAAGTGATATTTGGGAGCCTATTGGGGCCCATGGTAATAAAGGAAATATCCTCACATAATAACTAAAGAGAAGCTTTCTGAGAAACTGCATTGCCAGTGTGAATGCAACCACAGAGTTACACGTTTCTCTTCAGTGATCAGTTTGTTAGCACAGTTTTCTGGAAATCTGCAATTAGATACTTCATAGCGCAATGAACATTACAGTGACAAAGGAAATATCCAGAGATGAAAACTAGAAAGAAGCTTTCTTAGAAACTTCTTGGTGATGTGTGAATTCATCTCACAGAGTTACACTTATGTTTCGTGGAGCAGTCCATTAACACTGTCTTTGAGGAATCTGAGAAGGGCTTCTTTGGATCAATTGAGGCCTACGCTGATAAAGGAAATTTCATCCGTTCAAAACGTGAAAGAAGCTTTCTGAGAAACTTCTTTCTGATCTGTGAGTTCATCTCACAGAGTTACAACCTCTGCCTCAAGAAGCAGTTTGCTAACACTCTTTTCGTGGAATCTGCAAAGTGATATTTGGGAGCCTATTGGGGCCCATGGTGATAAAGGAAATATCCTCACATAATAACTAAAGAGAAGCTTTCTGAGAAACTGCATTGCCAAGTGTGAATGCAACCCACAGAGTTACACGTTTCTCTTCAGTGATCAGTTTGTTAGCACAGTTTTCTGGAAATCTGCAATTAGATACTTCATAGCGCAATGAACATTACAGTGACAAAGGAAATATCCACAGATGAAAACTAGAAAGAAGCTTTCTTAGAAACTTCTTGGTGATGTGTGAATTCATCTCACAGAGTTACACTTATGTTTCGTGGAGCAGTCCATTAACACTGTCTTTGAGGAATCTGAGAAGGGCTTCTTTGGATCACATTGAGGCCTACGCTGATAAAGGAAATTTCATCCGTTCAAAACGTGAAAGAAGCTTTCTGAGAAACTTCTTTCTGATCTGTGAGTTCATCTCACAGAGTTACAACCTCTGCCTCAAGAAGCAGTTTGCTAACACTCTTTTCGTGGAATCTGCAAAGTGATATTTGGGAGCCTATTGGGGCCCATGGTGATAAAGGAAATATCCTCACATAATAACTAAAGAGAAGCTTTCTGAGAAACTGCATTGCCATGTGTGAATGCAACTCACAGAGTTACACGTTTCTCTTCAGTGATCAGTTTGTTAGCACAGTTTTCTGGAAATCTGCAATTAGATACTTCATAGCGCAATGAACATTACAGTGAGAAAGGAAATATCCAGAGATGAAAACTAGAAAGAAGCTTTCTTAGAAACTTCTTGGTGATGTGTGAATTCATCTCACAGAGTTACACTTATGTTTCGTGGAGCAGTCCGTTAACACTGTCTTTGAGGATTCTGAGAAGGGCTTCTTTAGACCACTTTGAGGCCTACGCTGATAAAGGAAATTTCATCCGTTCAAACCGTGAAAGAAGCTTTCTGAGAAACTTCTTTCTGATCTGTGAGTTCATCTCACAGAGTTACAACCTCTGCCTCAAGAAGCAGTTTGCTAACACTCTTTTCGTGGAATCTGCAAAGTGATATTTGGGAGCCTATTGGGGCCCATGGTGATAAAGGAAATATCCTCACATAATAACTAAAGAGAAGCTTTCTGAAAACTGCATTGCCATGTGTGAATGCAACTCACAGAGTTACACTTCTCTTCAGTGATCAGTTTGTTAGCACAGTTTTCTGGAAATCTGCAATTAGATACTTCATAGCGCAATGAACATTACAGTGACAAAGGAAATATCCACAGATGAAAACTAGAAAGAAGCTTTCTTAGAAACTTCTTGGTGATGTGTGAATTCATCTCACAGAGTTACACTTATGTTTCGTGGAGCAGTCCATTAACACTGTCTTTGAGGAATCTGAGAAGGGCTTCTTTGGATCATATTGAGGCCTACGCTGATAAAGGAAATTTCATCCGTTCAAACCGTGAAAGAAGCTTTCTGAGAAACTTCTTTCTGATCTGTGAGTTCATCTCACAGAGTTACAACCTCTGCCTCAAGAAGCAGTTTGCTAACACTCTTTTCGTGGAATCTGCAAAGTGATTTGGGAGCCTATTGGGGCCCATGGTAATAAAGGAAATATCCTCACATAATAACTAAAGAGAAGCTTTCTGAGAAACTGCATTGCCAGTGTGAATGCAACCACAGAGTTACACGTTTCTCTTCAGTGATCAGTTTGTTAGCACAGTTTTCTGGAAATCTGCAATTAGATACTTCATAGCGCAATGAACATTACAGTGACAAAGGAAATATCCAGATGAAAACTAGAAAGAAGCTTTCTTAGAAACTTCTTGGTGATGTGTGAATTCATCTCACAGAGTTACACTTATGTTTCGTGGAGCAGTCCATTAACACTGTCTTTGAGGAATCTGAGAAGGGCTTCTTTGGATCACATTGAGGCCTACGCTGAAAGGAAATTTCATCCGTTCAAACCGTGAAAGAAGCTTTCTGAGAAACTTCTTTCTGATCTGTGAGTTCATCTCACAGAGTTACAACCTCTGCCTCAAGAAGCAGTTTGCTAACACTCTTTTCGTGGAATCTGCAAAGTGATATTTGGGAGCCTATTGGGGCCCATGGTAATAAAGGAAATATCCTCACATAATAACTAAAGAGAATTTCTGAGAAACTGCATTGCCATGTGTGAATGCAACTCACAGACTTACGCCAGTGTTCTTTGGAGCCGTTTCTTTGGACTGTTTCCGTGGATTCTGAGAAGTGATATTTCAGATAGCTTTGAAGAATAGAAGGAGAAAGGAAATATCCTTCAAGAGAAAGCGGAACCAAGCTTTGTGAGAAACTGCTTTGTGATATGTGAATTCATTTCACAGTGTTCTATCACCCGTTCTCGGGGGAGTTTCCTAGCACTCATTTTGAGGAATCTCAGATGTGATGTCTTGGATATCGTTGAATCGCATGCTGAATAAGGAACTATCCTCAGAGAAACCTGCAGAGAAGGCTTCTCAAAAACTTCTTTGTTGTGGGTGAATTCAGCCCACAGATGTCCATCATTGTTTCCACTGAGAAACTCGCTAGCAGAATTTTCGCAGAATCTGCAATAGGACACACGGTGGCGCTCCAAGACCACAAATAACCTCGTCTTACTAAAGAAAGAAGCTTTCTGAGAAACGCTATGTGATGTGTGAATTCAACTCACTAAGTTGCAGCGGTATTTCGTGGGGCCGTGGCCTAGGCCTATTTGTGTGGAATCTGAGAACAGATATTCCCGATCCCTTTGAAAACAATGGGGCCAATGGAAACATCTTCCAATAAAAATGAGAAAGAAGCTTTCTGAGAAACTTCTTTCTGATCTGTGAGTTCATCTCACAGAGTTACAACCTCTGCCTCAAGAAGCAGTTTGCTAACACTCTTTTCGTGGAATCTGCAAAGTGATATTTGGGAGCCTATTGGGGCCCATGGATAAAGGAAATATCCTCACATAATAACTAAAGAGAAGCTTTCTGAGAAACTGCATTGCCAGTGTGAATGCAACCACAGAGTTACACGTTTCTCTTCAGTGATCAGTTTGTTAGCACAGTTTTCTGGAAATCTGCAATTAGATACTTCATAGCGCAATGAACATTACAGTGACAAAGGAAATATCCAGAGATGAAAACTAGAAAGAGCTTTCTTAGAAACTTCTTGGTGATGTGTGAATTCATCTCACAGAGTTACACTTATGTTTCGTGGAGCAGTCCAGTTACACTGTCTTTGAGGAATCTGAGAAGGGCTTCTTTGGATCACATTGAGGCCTACGCTGATAAAGGAAATTTCATCCGTTCAAAACGTGAAAGAAGCTTTCTCAGAAACTTCTTTCTCATCTGTGAGTTCATCTCACAGAGTTACAACCTCTGCCTCAAGAAGCAGTTTGCTAACACTCTTTTCGTGGAATCTGCAAAGTGATATTTGGGAGCCTATTGGGGCCCATGGTGATAACGGAAATATCCTCACATAATAACTAAAGAGAAGCTTTCTGAGAAACTGCATTGCCATGTGTGAATGCAACTCACAGAGTTACACGTTTCTCTTCAGTGATCAGTTTGTTAGCACAGTTTTCTGGAAATCTGCAATTAGATACTTCATAGCGCAATGAACATAACAGTGAGAAAGGAAATATCCAGAGATGAAAACTAGAAAGAAGCTTTCTTAGAAACTTCTTGGTGATGTGTGAATTCATCTCACAGAGTTACACTTATGTTTCGTGGAGCAGTCCGTTAACACTGTCTTTGAGGATTCTGAGAAGGGCTTCTTTAGACCACTTTGAGGCCTACGCTGATAAAGGAAATTTCATCCGTTCAAACCGTGAAAGAAGCTTTCTGAGAAACTTCTTTCTGATCTGTGAGTTCATCTCACAGAGTTACAACCTCTGCCTCAAGAAGCAGTTTGCTAACACTCTTTCGTGGAATCTGCAAAGTGATATTTGGGAGCCTATTGGGGCCCATGGTGATAAAGGAAATATCCTCACATAATAACTAAAGAGAAGCTTTCTGAGAAACTGCATTGCCATGTGTGAATGCAACTCACAGAGTTACACGTATCTCTTCAGTGATCAGTTTGTTAGCACAGTTTTCTGGAAATCTGCAATTAGATACTTCATAGCGCAATGAACATTACAGTGACAAAGGAAATATCCACAGATGAAACTAGAAAGAAGCTTTATTAGAAACTTCTTGGTGATGTGTGAATTCATCTCACAGAGTTACACTTATGTTTCGTGGAGCAGTCCATTAACACTGTCTTTGAGGAATCTGAGAAGGGCTTCTTTGGATCATATTGAGTCCTACGCTGATAAAGGAAATTTCATCCGTTCAAACCGTGAACGAAGCTTTCTGCAGAAACTTCTTTCTGATCTGTGAGTTCATCTCACAGAGTTACAACCTCTGCCTCAAGAAGCAGTTTGCTAACACTCTTTTCGTGGAATCTGCAAAGTGATATTTGGGAGCCTATTGGGGCCCATGGTAATAAAGGAAATATCCTCACATAATAACTAAAGAGAAGCTTTCTGAGAAACTGCATTGCCAAGTGTGAATGCAACCCACAGAGTTACACGTTTCTCTTCAGTGATCAGTTTGTTAGCACAGTTTTCTGGAAATCTGCAATTAGATACTTCATAGCGCAATGAACATTACAGTGACAAAGGAAATATCCAGAGATGAAAACTAGAAAGAAGCTTTCTTAGAAACTTCTTGGTGATGTGTGAATTCATCTCACAGAGTTACACTTATGTTTCGTGGAGCAGTCCATTAACACTGTCTTTGAGGAATCTGAGAAGGGCTTCTTTGGATCACATTGAGGCCTACGCTGATAAAGGAAATTTCATCCGTTCAAACCGTGAAAGAAGCTTTCTGAGAAACTTCTTTCTGATCTGTGAGTTCATCTCACAGAGTTACAACCTCTGCCTCAAGAAGCAGTTTGCTAACACTCTTTTCGTGGAATCTGCAAAGTGATATTTGGGAGCCTATTGGGGCCCATGGTAATAAAGGAAATATCCTCACATAATAACTAAAGAGAAGCTTTCTGAGAAACTGCATTGCCATGTGTGAATGCAACTCACAGACTTACGCCAGTGTTCTTTGGAGCCGTTTCTTTGGACTGTTTCCGTGGATTCTGAGAAGTGATATTTCAGATAGCTTTGAAGAATAGAAGGAGAAAGGAAATATCCTTCAAGAGAAAGCGGAACCAAGCTTTGTGAGAAACTGCTTTGTGATATGTGAATTCATTTCACAGTGTTCTATCACCCGTTCTCGGGGGAGTTTCCTAGCACTCATTTTGAGGAATCTCAGATGTGATGTCTTGGATATCGTTGAATCGCATGCTGAATAAGGAACTATCCTCAGAGAAACCTGCAGAGAAGGCTTCTCAAAAACTTCTTTGTTGTGGGTGAATTCAGCCCACAGATGTCCATCATTGTTTCCACTGAGAAACTCGCTAGCAGAATTTTCGCAGAATCTGCAATAGGACACACGGTGGCGCTCCAAGACCACAAATAACCTCGTCTTACTAAAGAAAGAAGCTTTCTGAGAAACGCTATGTGATGTGTGAATTCAACTCACTAAGTTGCAGCGGTATTTCGTGGGGCCGTGGCCTAGGCCTATTTGTGTGGAATCTGAGAACAGATATTCCCGATCCCTTTGAAAACAATGGGGCCAATGGAAACATCTTCCAATAAAAATGAGAAAGAAGCTTTCTGAGAAACTTCTTTCTGATCTGTGAGTTCATCTCACAGAGTTACAACCTCTGCCTCAAGAAGCAGTTTGCTAACACTCTTTTCGTGGAATCTGCAAAGTGATATTTGGGAGCCTATTGGGGCCCATGGTAATAAAGGAAATATCCTCACATAATAACTAAAGAGAAGCTTTCTGAGAAACTGCATTGCCAAGTGTGAATGCAACCCACAGAGTTACACGTTTCTCTTCAGTGATCAGTTTGTTAGCACAGTTTTCTGGAAATCTGCAATTAGATACTTCATAGCGCAATGAACATTACAGTGACAAATGAAATATCCAGAGATGAAAACTAGAAAGAAGCTTTCTTAGAAACTTCTTGGTGATGTGTGAATTCATCTCACAGAGTTACACTTATGTTTCGTGGAGCAGTCCATTAACACTGTCTTTGAGGAATCTGAGAAGGGCTTCTTTGGATCACATTGAGGCCTACGCTGATAAAGGAAATTTCATCCGTTCAAACCGTGAAAGAAGCTTTCTGAGAAACTTCTTTCTGATCTGTGAGTTCATCTCACAGAGTTACAACCTCTGCCTCAAGAAGCAGTTTGCTAACACTCTTTTCATGGAATCTGCAAAGTGATATTTGAGAGCCTATTGGGGCCCATGGTGATAAAGGAAATATCCTCACATAATAACTAAAGAGAAGCTTTCTGAGAAACTGCATTGCCATGTGTGAATGCAACTCACAGAGTTACACTATCTCTTCAGTGATCAGTTTGTTAGCACAGTTTTCTGGAAATCTGCAATTAGATACTTCATAGCGCAATGAACATTACAGTGACAAGGAAATATCCACAGATGAAAACTAGAAAGAAGCTTTCTTAGAAACTTCTTGGTGATGTGTGAATTCATCTCACAGAGTTACACTTATGTTTCGTGGAGCAGTCCATTAACACTGTCTTTGAGGAATCTGAGAAGGGCTTCTTTGGATCATATTGAGGCCTAGCGCTGATAAAGGAAATTTCATCCGTTCAAAACGTGAAAGAAGCTTTCTGAGAAACTTCTTTCTGATCTGTGAGTTCATCTCACAGAGTTACAACCTCTGCCTCAAGAAGCAGTTTGCTAACACTCTTTTCGTGGAATCTGCAAAGTGATATTTGGGAGCCTATTGGGGCCCATGGTATAAAGGAAATATCCTCACATAATAACTAAAGAGAAGCTTTCTGAGAAACTGCATTGCCAAGTGTGAATGCAACCCACAGAGTTACACGTTTCTCTTCAGTGATCAGTTTGTTAGCACAGTTTTCTGGAAATCTGCAATTAGATACTTCATAGCGCAATGAACATTACAGTGACAAAGGAAATATCCAGAGATGAAAACTAGAAAGAAGCTTTCTTAGAAACTTCTTGGTGATGTGTGAATTCATCTCACAGAGTTACACTTATGTTTCGTGGAGCAGTCCATTAACACTGTCTTTGAGGAATCTGAGAAGGGCTTCTTTGGATCATATTGAGGCCTACGCTGATAAAGGAAATTTCATCCGTTCAAAACGTGAAAGAAGCTTTCTGAGAAACTTCTTTCTGATCTGTGAGTTCATCTCACAGAGTTACAACCTCTGCCTCAAGAAGCAGTTTGCTAACACTCTTTTCGTGGAATCTGCAAAGTGATATTTGGGAGCCTATTGGGGCCCATGGTGATAAAGGAAATATCCTCACATAATAACTAAAGAGAAGCTTTCTGAGAAACTGCATTGCCAAGTGTGAATGCAACCCACAGAGTTACACGTTTCTCTTCAGTGATCAGTTTGTTAGCACAGTTTTCTGGAAATCTGCAATTAGATACTTCATAGCGCAATGAACATTACAGTGACAAAGGAAATATCCACAGATGAAAACTAGAAAGAAGCTTTCTTAGAAACTTCTTGGTGATGTGTGAATTCATCTCACAGAGTTACACTTATGTTTCGTGGAGCAGTCCATTAACACTGTCTTTGAGGAATCTGAGAAGGGCTTCTTTGGATCACATTGAGGCCTACGCTGATAAAGGAAATTTCATCCGTTCAAAACGTGAAAGAAGCTTTCTCAGAAACTTCTTTCTCATCTGTGAGTTCATCTCACAGAGTTACAACCTCTGCCTCAAGAAGCAGTTTGCTAACACTCTTTTCGTGGAATCTGCAAAGTGATATTTGGGAGCCTATTGGGGCCCATGGTGATAACGGAAATATCCTCACATAATAACTAAAGAGAAGCTTTCTGAGAAACTGCATTGCCATGTGTGAATGCAACTCACAGAGTTACACGTTTCTCTTCAGTGATCAGTTTGTTAGCACAGTTTTCTGGAAATCTGCAATTAGATACTTCATAGCGCAATGAACATAACAGTGAGAAATGAAATATCCAGAGATGAAAACTAGAAAGAAGCTTTCTTAGAAACTTCTTGGTGATGTGTGAATTCATCTCACAGAGTTACACTTATGTTTCGTGGAGCAGTCCGTTAACACTGTCTTTGAGGATTCTGAGAAGCGGCTTCTTTAGACCACTTTGAGGCCTACGCTGATAAAGGAAATTTCATCCGTTCAAACCGTGAAAGAAGCTTTCTGAGAAACTTCTTTCTGATCTGTGAGTTCATCTCACAGAGTTACAACCTCTGCCTCAAGAAGCAGTTTGCTAACACTCTTTTCGTGGAATCTGCAAAGTGATATTTGGGAGCCTATTGGGGCCCATGGTGATAAAGGAAATATCCTCACATAATAACTAAAGAGAAGCTTTCTGAGAAACTGCATTGCCATGTGTGAATGCAACTCACAGAGTTACACTATCTCTTCAGTGATCAGTTTGTTAGCACAGTTTTCTGGAAATCTGCAATTAGATACTTCATAGCGCAATGAACATTACAGTGACAAAGGAAATATCCACAGATGAAAACTAGAAAGAAGCTTTATTAGAAACTTCTTGGTGATGTGTGAATTCATCTCACAGAGTTACACTTATGTTTCGTGGAGCAGTCCATTAACACTGTCTTTGAGGAATCTGAGAAGGGCTTCTTTGGATCATATTGAGTCCTACGCTGATAAAGGAAATTTCATCCGTTCAAACCGTGAAAGAAGCTTTCTCAGAAACTTCTTTCTGATCTGTGAGTTCATCTCACAGAGTTACAACCTCTGCCTCAAGAAGCAGTTTGCTAACACTCTTTTCGTGGAATCTGCAAAGTGATATTTGGGAGCCTATTGGGGCCCATGGTAATAAAGGAAATATCCTCACATAATAACTAAAGAGAAGCTTTCTGAGAAACTGCATTGCCAAGTGTGAATGCAACCCACAGAGTTACACGTTTCTCTTCAGTGATCAGTTTGTTAGCACAGTTTTCTGGAAATCTGCAATTAGATACTTCATAGCGCAATGAACATTACAGTGACAAAGGAAATATCCAGAGATGAAAACTAGAAAGAAGATTTCTTAGAAACTTCTTGGTGATGTGTGAATTCATCTCACAGAGTTACACTTATGTTTCGTGGAGCAGTCCATTAACACTGTCTTTGAGGAATCTGAGAAGGGCTTCTTTGGATCACATTGAGGCCTACGCTGATAAAGGAAATTTCATCCGTTCAAACCGTGAAAGAAGCTTTCTGAGAAACTTCTTTCTGATCTGTGAGTTCATCTCACAGAGTTACAACCTCTGCCTCAAGAAGCAGTTTGCTAACACTCTTTTCGTGGAATCTGCAAAGTGATATTTGGGAGCCTATTGGGGCCCATGGTAATAAAGGAAATATCCTCACATAATAACTAAAGAGAAGCTTTCTGAGAAACTGCATTGCCATGTGTGAATGCAACTCACAGACTTACGCCAGTGTTCTTTGGAGCCGTTTCTTTGGACTGTTTCCGTGGATTCTGAGAAGTGATATTTCAGATAGCTTTGAAGAATAGAAGGAGAAAGGAAATATCCTTCAAGAGAAAGCGGAACCAAGCTTTGTGAGAAACTGCTTTGTGATATGTGAATTCATTTCACAGTGTTCTATCACCCGTTCTCGGGGGAGTTTCCTAGCACTCATTTTGAGGAATCTCAGATGTGATGTCTTGGATATCGTTGAATCGCATGCTGAATAAGGAACTATCCTCAGAGAAACCTGCAGAGAAGGCTTCTCAAAAACTTCTTTGTTGTGGGTGAATTCAGCCCACAGATGTCCATCATTGTTTCCACTGAGAAACTCGCTAGCAGAATTTTCGCAGAATCTGCAATAGGACACACGGTGGCGCTCCAAGACCACAAATAACCTCGTCTTACTAAAGAAAGAAGCTTTCTGAGAAACGCTATGTGATGTGTGAATTCAACTCACTAAGTTGCAGCGGTATTTCGTGGGGCCGTGGCCTAGGCCTATTTGTGTGGAATCTGAGAACAGATATTCCCGATCCCTTTGAAAACAATGGGGCCAATGGAAACATCTTCCAATAAAAATGAGAAAGAAGCTTTCTGAGAAACTTCTTTCTGATCTGTGAGTTCATCTCACAGAGTTACAACCTCTGCCTCAAGAAGCAGTTTGCTAACACTCTTTTCGTGGAATCTGCAAAGTGATATTTGGGAGCCTATTGGGGCCCATGGTAATAAAGGAAATATCCTCACATAATAACTAAAGAGAAGCTTTCTGAGAAACTGCATTGCCAAGTGTGAATGCAACCCACAGAGTTACACGTTTCTCTTCAGTGATCAGTTTGTTAGCACAGTTTTCTGGAAATCTGCAATTAGATACTTCATAGCGCAATGAACATTACAGTGACAAAGGAAATATCCAGAGATGAAAACTAGAAAGAAGCTTTCTTAGAAACTTCTTGGTGATGTGTGAATTCATCTCACAGAGTTACACTTATGTTTCGTGGAGCAGTCCATTTACACTGTCTTTGAGGAATCTGAGAAGGGCTTCTTTGGATCACATTGAGGCCTACGCTGATAAAGGAAATTTCATCCGTTCAAAACGTGAAAGAAGCTTTCTCAGAAACTTCTTTCTCATCTGTGAGTTCATCTCACAGAGTTACAACCTCTGCCTCAAGAAGCAGTTTGCTAACACTCTTTTCGTGGAATCTGCAAAGTGATATTTGGGAGCCTATTGGGGCCCATGGTGATAACGGAAATATCCTCACATAATAACTAAAGAGAAGCTTTCTGAGAAACTGCATTGCCATGTGTGAATGCAACTCACAGAGTTACACGTTTCTCTTCAGTGATCAGTTTGTTAGCACAGTTTTCTGGAAATCTGCAATTAGATACTTCATAGCGCAATGAACATAACAGTGAGAAATGAAATATCCAGAGATGAAAACTAGAAAGAAGCTTTCTTAGAAACTTCTTGGTGATGTGTGAATTCATCTCACAGAGTTACACTTATGTTTCGTGGAGCAGTCCGTTAACACTGTCTTTGAGGATTCTGAGAAGGGCTTCTTTAGACCACTTTGAGGCCTACGCTGATAAAGGAAATTTCATCCGTTCAAACCGTGAAAGAAGCTTTCTGAGAAACTTCTTTCTGATCTGTGAGTTCATCTCACAGAGTTACAACCTCTGCCTCAAGAAGCAGTTTGCTAACACTCTTTTCGTGGAATCTGCAAAGTGATATTTGGGAGCCTATTGGGGCCCATGGTGATAAAGGAAATATCCTCACATAATAACTAAAGAGAAGCTTTCTGAGAAACTGCATTGCCATGTGTGAATGCAACTCACAGAGTTACACTATCTCTTCAGTGATCAGTTTGTTAGCACAGTTTTCTGGAAATCTGCAATTAGATACTTCATAGCGCAATGAACATTACAGTGACAAAGGAAATATCCACAGATGAAAACTAGAAAGAAGCTTTATTAGAAACTTCTTGGTGATGTGTGAATTCATCTCACAGAGTTACACTTATGTTTCGTGGAGCAGTCCATTAACACTGTCTTTGAGGAATCTGAGAAGGGCTTCTTTGGATCATATTGAGTCCTACGCTGATAAAGGAAATTTCATCCGTTCAAACCGTGAACGAAGCTTTCTCAGAAACTTCTTTCTGATCTGTGAGTTCATCTCACAGAGTTACAACCTCTGCCTCAAGAAGCAGTTTGCTAACACTCTTTTCGTGGAATCTGCAAAGTGATATTTGGGAGCCTATTGGGGCCCATGGTAATAAAGGAAATATCCTCACATAATAACTAAAGAGAAGCTTTCTGAGAAACTGCATTGCCAAGTGTGAATGCAACCCACAGAGTTACACGTTTCTCTTCAGTGATCAGTTTGTTAGCACAGTTTTCTGGAAATCTGCAATTAGATACTTCATAGCGCAATGAACATTACAGTGACAAAGGAAATATCCAGAGATGAAAACTAGAAAGAAGCTTTCTTAGAAACTTCTTGGTGATGTGTGAATTCATCTCACAGAGTTACACTTATGTTTCGTGGAGCAGTCCATTAACACTGTCTTTGAGGAATCTGAGAAGGGCTTCTTTGGATCACATTGAGGCCTACGCTGATAAAGGAAATTTCATCCGTTCAAACCGTGAAAGAAGCTTTCTGAGAAACTTCTTTCTGATCTGTGAGTTCATCTCACAGAGTTACAACCTCTGCCTCAAGAAGCAGTTTGCTAACACTCTTTTCGTGGAATCTGCAAAGTGATATTTGGGAGCCTATTGGGGCCCATGGTAATAAAGGAAATATCCTCACATAATAACTAAAGAGAAGCTTTCTGAGAAACTGCATTGCCATGTGTGAATGCAACTCACAGACTTACGCCAGTGTTCTTTGGAGCCGTTTCTTTGGACTGTTTCCGTGGATTCTGAGAAGTGATATTTCAGATAGCTTTGAAGAATAGAAGGAGAAAGGAAATATCCTTCAAGAGAAAGCGGAACCAAGCTTTGTGAGAAACTGCTTTGTGATATGTGAATTCATTTCACAGTGTTCTATCACCCGTTCTCGGGGGAGTTTCCTAGCACTCATTTTGAGGAATCTCAGATGTGATGTCTTGGATATCGTTGAATCGCATGCTGAATAAGGAACTATCCTCAGAGAAACCTGCAGAGAAGGCTTCTCAAAAACTTCTTTGTTGTGGGTGAATTCAGCCCACAGATGTCCATCATTGTTTCCACTGAGAAACTCGCTAGCAGAATTTTCGCAGAATCTGCAATAGGACACACGGTGGCGCTCCAAGACCACAAATAACCTCGTCTTACTAAAGAAAGAAGCTTTCTGAGAAACGCTATGTGATGTGTGAATTCAACTCACTAAGTTGCAGCGGTATTTCGTGGGGCCGTGGCCTAGGCCTATTTGTGTGGAATCTGAGAACAGATATTCCCGATCCCTTTGAAAACAATGGGGCCAATGGAAACATCTTCCAATAAAAATGAGAAAGAAGCTTTCTGAGAAACTTCTTTCTGATCTGTGAGTTCATCTCACAGAGTTACAACCTCTGCCTCAAGAAGCAGTTTGCTAACACTCTTTTCGTGGAATCTGCAAAGTGATATTTGGGAGCCTATTGGGGCCCATGGTAATAAAGGAAATATCCTCACATAATAACTAAAGAGAAGCTTTCTGAGAAACTGCATTGCCAAGTGTGAATGCAACCCACAGAGTTACACGTTTCTCTTCAGTGATCAGTTTGTTAGCACAGTTTTCTGGAAATCTGCAATTAGATACTTCATAGCGCAATGAACATTACAGTGACAAATGAAATATCCAGAGATGAAAACTAGAAAGAAGCTTTCTTAGAAACTTCTTGGTGATGTGTGAATTCATCTCACAGAGTTACACTTATGTTTCGTGGAGCAGTCCATTAACACTGTCTTTGAGGAATCTGAGAAGGGCTTCTTTGGATCACATTGAGGCCTACGCTGATAAAGGAAATTTCATCCGTTCAAACCGTGAAAGAAGCTTTCTGAGAAACTTCTTTCTGATCTGTGAGTTCATCTCACAGAGTTACAACCTCTGCCTCAAGAAGCAGTTTGCTAACACTCTTTTCGTGGAATCTGCAAAGTGATATTTGGGAGCCTATTGGGGCCCATGGTGATAAAGGAAATATCCTCACATAATAACTAAAGAGAAGCTTTCTGAGAAACTGCATTGCCATGTGTGAATGCAACTCACAGAGTTACACGTTTCTCTTCAGTGATCAGTTTGTTAGCACAGTTTTCTGGAAATCTGCAATTAGATACTTCATAGCGCAATGAACATTACAGTGACAAAGGAAATATCCAGAGATGAAAACTAGAAAGAAGCTTTCTTAGAAACTTCTTGGTGATGTGTGAATTCATCTCACAGAGTTACACTTATGTTTCGTGGAGCAGTCCATTAACACTGTCTTTGAGGAATCTGAGAAGGGCTTCTTTGGATCATATTGAGGCCTACGCTGATAAAGGAAATTTCATCCGTTCAAAACGTGAAAGAAGCTTTCTGAGAAACTTCTTTCTGATCTGTGAGTTCATCTCACAGAGTTACAACCTCTGCCTCAAGAAGCAGTTTGCTAACACTCTTTTCGTGGAATCTGCAAAGTGATATTTGGGAGCCTATTGGGGCCCATGGTATAAAGGAAATATCCTCACATAATAACTAAAGAGAAGCTTTCTGAGAAACTGCATTGCCAAGTGTGAATGCAACCCACAGAGTTACACGTTTCTCTTCAGTGATCAGTTTGTTAGCACAGTTTTCTGGAAATCTGCAATTAGATACTTCATAGCGCAATGAACATTACAGTGACAAAGGAAATATCCACAGATGAAAACTAGAAAGAAGCTTTCTTAGAAACTTCTTGGTGATGTGTGAATTCATCTCACAGAGTTACACTTATGTTTCGTGGAGCAGTCCATTAACACTGTCTTTGAGGAATCTGAGAAGGGCTTCTTTGGATCATATTGAGGCCTACGCTGATAAAGGAAATTTCATCCGTTCAAAACGTGAAAGAAGCTTTCTGAGAAACTTCTTTCTGATCTGTGAGTTCATCTCACAGAGTTACAACCTCTGCCTCAAGAAGCAGTTTGCTAACACTCTTTTCGTGGAATCTGCAAAGTGATATTTGGGAGCCTATTGGGGCCCATGGTGATAAAGGAAATATCCTCACATAATAACTAAAGAGAAGCTTTCTGAGAAACTGCATTGCCAAGTGTGAATGCAACCCACAGAGTTACACGTTTCTCTTCAGTGATCAGTTTGTTAGCACAGTTTTCTGGAAATCTGCAATTAGATACTTCATAGCGCAATGAACATTACAGTGACAAAGGAAATATCCACAGATGAAAACTAGAAAGAAGCTTTCTTAGAAACTTCTTGGTGATGTGTGAATTCATCTCACAGAGTTACACTTATGTTTCGTGGAGCAGTCCATTAACACTGTCTTTGAGGAATCTGAGAAGGGCTTCTTTGGATCACATTGAGGCCTACGCTGATAAAGGAAATTTCATCCGTTCAAAACGTGAAAGAAGCTTTCTCAGAAACTTCTTTCTCATCTGTGAGTTCATCTCACAGAGTTACAACCTCTGCCTCAAGAAGCAGTTTGCTAACACTCTTTTCGTGGAATCTGCAAAGTGATATTTGGGAGCCTATTGGGGCCCATGGTGATAACGGAAATATCCTCACATAATAACTAAAGAGAAGCTTTCTGAGAAACTGCATTGCCATGTGTGAATGCAACTCACAGAGTTACACGTTTCTCTTCAGTGATCAGTTTGTTAGCACAGTTTTCTGGAAATCTGCAATTAGATACTTCATAGCGCAATGAACATAACAGTGAGAAATGAAATATCCAGAGATGAAAACTAGAAAGAAGCTTTCTTAGAAACTTCTTGGTGATGTGTGAATTCATCTCACAGAGTTACACTTATGTTTCGTGGAGCAGTCCGTTAACACTGTCTTTGAGGATTCTGAGAAGGGCTTCTTTAGACCACTTTGAGGCCTACGCTGATAAAGGAAATTTCATCCGTTCAAACCGTGAAAGAAGCTTTCTGAGAAACTTCTTTCTGATCTGTGAGTTCATCTCACAGAGTTACAACCTCTGCCTCAAGAAGCAGTTTGCTAACACTCTTTTCGTGGAATCTGCAAAGTGATATTTGGGAGCCTATTGGGGCCCATGGTGATAAAGGAAATATCCTCACATAATAACTAAAGAGAAGCTTTCTGAGAAACTGCATTGCCATGTGTGAATGCAACTCACAGAGTTACACTATCTCTTCAGTGATCAGTTTGTTAGCACAGTTTTCTGGAAATCTGCAATTAGATACTTCATAGCGCAATGAACATTACAGTGACAAAGGAAATATCCACAGATGAAAACTAGAAAGAAGCTTTATTAGAAACTTCTTGGTGATGTGTGAATTCATCTCACAGAGTTACACTTATGTTTCGTGGAGCAGTCCATTAACACTGTCTTTGAGGAATCTGAGAAGGGCTTCTTTGGATCATATTGAGTCCTACGCTGATAAAGGAAATTTCATCCGTTCAAACCGTGAAAGAAGCTTTCTCAGAAACTTCTTTCTGATCTGTGAGTTCATCTCACAGAGTTACAACCTCTGCCTCAAGAAGCAGTTTGCTAACACTCTTTTCGTGGAATCTGCAAAGTGATATTTGGGAGCCTATTGGGGCCCATGGTAATAAAGGAAATATCCTCACATAATAACTAAAGAGAAGCTTTCTGAGAAACTGCATTGCCAAGTGTGAATGCAACCCACAGAGTTACACGTTTCTCTTCAGTGATCAGTTTGTTAGCACAGTTTTCTGGAAATCTGCAATTAGATACTTCATAGCGCAATGAACATTACAGTGACAAAGGAAATATCCAGAGATGAAAACTAGAAAGAAGCTTTCTTAGAAACTTCTTGGTGATGTGTGAATTCATCTCACAGAGTTACACTTATGTTTCGTGGAGCAGTCCATTAACACTGTCTTTGAGGAATCTGAGAAGGGCTTCTTTGGATCACATTGAGGCCTACGCTGATAAAGGAAATTTCATCCGTTCAAACCGTGAAAGAAGCTTTCTGAGAAACTTCTTTCTGATCTGTGAGTTCATCTCACAGAGTTACAACCTCTGCCTCAAGAAGCAGTTTGCTAACACTCTTTTCGTGGAATCTGCAAAGTGATATTTGGGAGCCTATTGGGGCCCATGGTAATAAAGGAAATATCCTCACATAATAACTAAAGAGAAGCTTTCTGAGAAACTGCATTGCCATGTGTGAATGCAACTCACAGACTTACGCCAGTGTTCTTTGGAGCCGTTTCTTTGGACTGTTTCCGTGGATTCTGAGAAGTGATATTTCAGATAGCTTTGAAGAATAGAAGGAGAAAGGAAATATCCTTCAAGAGAAAGCGGAACCAAGCTTTGTGAGAAACTGCTTTGTGATATGTGAATTCATTTCACAGTGTTCTATCACCCGTTCTCGGGGGAGTTTCCTAGCACTCATTTTGAGGAATCTCAGATGTGATGTCTTGGATATCGTTGAATCGCATGCTGAATAAGGAACTATCCTCAGAGAAACCTGCAGAGAAGGCTTCTCAAAAACTTCTTTGTTGTGGGTGAATTCAGCCCACAGATGTCCATCATTGTTTCCACTGAGAAACTCGCTAGCAGAATTTTCGCAGAATCTGCAATAGGACACACGGTGGCGCTCCAAGACCACAAATAACCTCGTCTTACTAAAGAAAGAAGCTTTCTGAGAAACGCTATGTGATGTGTGAATTCAACTCACTAAGTTGCAGCGGTATTTCGTGGGGCCGTGGCCTAGGCCTATTTGTGTGGAATCTGAGAACAGATATTCCCGATCCCTTTGAAAACAATGGGGCCAATGGAAACATCTTCCAATAAAAATGAGAAAGAAGCTTTCTGAGAAACTTCTTTCTGATCTGTGAGTTCATCTCACAGAGTTACAACCTCTGCCTCAAGAAGCAGTTTGCTAACACTCTTTTCGTGGAATCTGCAAAGTGATATTTGGGAGCCTATTGGGGCCCATGGTAATAAAGGAAATATCCTCACATAATAACTAAAGAGAAGCTTTCTGAGAAACTGCATTGCCAAGTGTGAATGCAACCCACAGAGTTACACGTTTCTCTTCAGTGATCAGTTTGTTAGCACAGTTTTCTGGAAATCTGCAATTAGATACTTCATAGCGCAATGAACATTACAGTGACAAAGGAAATATCCAGAGATGAAAACTAGAAAGAAGCTTTCTTAGAAACTTCTTGGTGATGTGTGAATTCATCTCACAGAGTTACACTTATGTTTCGTGGAGCAGTCCATTTACACTGTCTTTGAGGAATCTGAGAAGGGCTTCTTTGGATCACATTGAGGCCTACGCTGATAAAGGAAATTTCATCCGTTCAAAACGTGAAAGAAGCTTTCTCAGAAACTTCTTTCTCATCTGTGAGTTCATCTCACAGAGTTACAACCTCTGCCTCAAGAAGCAGTTTGCTAACACTCTTTTCGTGGAATCTGCAAAGTGATATTTGGGAGCCTATTGGGGCCCATGGTGATAACGGAAATATCCTCACATAATAACTAAAGAGAAGCTTTCTGAGAAACTGCATTGCCATGTGTGAATGCAACTCACAGAGTTACACGTTTCTCTTCAGTGATCAGTTTGTTAGCACAGTTTTCTGGAAATCTGCAATTAGATACTTCATAGCGCAATGAACATAACAGTGAGAAATGAAATATCCAGAGATGAAAACTAGAAAGAAGCTTTCTTAGAAACTTCTTGGTGATGTGTGAATTCATCTCACAGAGTTACACTTATGTTTCGTGGAGCAGTCCGTTAACACTGTCTTTGAGGATTCTGAGAAGGGCTTCTTTAGACCACTTTGAGGCCTACGCTGATAAAGGAAATTTCATCCGTTCAAACCGTGAAAGAAGCTTTCTGAGAAACTTCTTTCTGATCTGTGAGTTCATCTCACAGAGTTACAACCTCTGCCTCAAGAAGCAGTTTGCTAACACTCTTTTCGTGGAATCTGCAAAGTGATATTTGGGAGCCTATTGGGGCCCATGGTGATAAAGGAAATATCCTCACATAATAACTAAAGAGAAGCTTTCTGAGAAACTGCATTGCCATGTGTGAATGCAACTCACAGAGTTACACTATCTCTTCAGTGATCAGTTTGTTAGCACAGTTTTCTGGAAATCTGCAATTAGATACTTCATAGCGCAATGAACATTACAGTGACAAAGGAAATATCCACAGATGAAAACTAGAAAGAAGCTTTATTAGAAACTTCTTGGTGATGTGTGAATTCATCTCACAGAGTTACACTTATGTTTCGTGGAGCAGTCCATTAACACTGTCTTTGAGGAATCTGAGAAGGGCTTCTTTGGATCATATTGAGTCCTACGCTGATAAAGGAAATTTCATCCGTTCAAACCGTGAACGAAGCTTTCTCAGAAACTTCTTTCTGATCTGTGAGTTCATCTCACAGAGTTACAACCTCTGCCTCAAGAAGCAGTTTGCTAACACTCTTTTCGTGGAATCTGCAAAGTGATATTTGGGAGCCTATTGGGGCCCATGGTAATAAAGGAAATATCCTCACATAATAACTAAAGAGAAGCTTTCTGAGAAACTGCATTGCCAAGTGTGAATGCAACCCACAGAGTTACACGTTTCTCTTCAGTGATCAGTTTGTTAGCACAGTTTTCTGGAAATCTGCAATTAGATACTTCATAGCGCAATGAACATTACAGTGACAAAGGAAATATCCAGAGATGAAAACTAGAAAGAAGCTTTCTTAGAAACTTCTTGGTGATGTGTGAATTCATCTCACAGAGTTACACTTATGTTTCGTGGAGCAGTCCATTAACACTGTCTTTGAGGAATCTGAGAAGGGCTTCTTTGGATCACATTGAGGCCTACGCTGATAAAGGAAATTTCATCCGTTCAAACCGTGAAAGAAGCTTTCTGAGAAACTTCTTTCTGATCTGTGAGTTCATCTCACAGAGTTACAACCTCTGCCTCAAGAAGCAGTTTGCTAACACTCTTTTCGTGGAATCTGCAAAGTGATATTTGGGAGCCTATTGGGGCCCATGGTAATAAAGGAAATATCCTCACATAATAACTAAAGAGAAGCTTTCTGAGAAACTGCATTGCCATGTGTGAATGCAACTCACAGACTTACGCCAGTGTTCTTTGGAGCCGTTTCTTTGGACTGTTTCCGTGGATTCTGAGAAGTGATATTTCAGATAGCTTTGAAGAATAGAAGGAGAAAGGAAATATCCTTCAAGAGAAAGCGGAACCAAGCTTTGTGAGAAACTGCTTTGTGATATGTGAATTCATTTCACAGTGTTCTATCACCCGTTCTCGGGGGAGTTTCCTAGCACTCATTTTGAGGAATCTCAGATGTGATGTCTTGGATATCGTTGAATCGCATGCTGAATAAGGAACTATCCTCAGAGAAACCTGCAGAGAAGGCTTCTCAAAAACTTCTTTGTTGTGGGTGAATTCAGCCCACAGATGTCCATCATTGTTTCCACTGAGAAACTCGCTAGCAGAATTTTCGCAGAATCTGCAATAGGACACACGGTGGCGCTCCAAGACCACAAATAACCTCGTCTTACTAAAGAAAGAAGCTTTCTGAGAAACGCTATGTGATGTGTGAATTCAACTCACTAAGTTGCAGCGGTATTTCGTGGGGCCGTGGCCTAGGCCTATTTGTGTGGAATCTGAGAACAGATATTCCCGATCCCTTTGAAAACAATGGGGCCAATGGAAACATCTTCCAATAAAAATGAGAAAGAAGCTTTCTGAGAAACTTCTTTCTGATCTGTGAGTTCATCTCACAGAGTTACAACCTCTGCCTCAAGAAGCAGTTTGCTAACACTCTTTTCGTGGAATCTGCAAAGTGATATTTGGGAGCCTATTGGGGCCCATGGTAATAAAGGAAATATCCTCACATAATAACTAAAGAGAAGCTTTCTGAGAAACTGCATTGCCAAGTGTGAATGCAACCCACAGAGTTACACGTTTCTCTTCAGTGATCAGTTTGTTAGCACAGTTTTCTGGAAATCTGCAATTAGATACTTCATAGCGCAATGAACATTACAGTGACAAATGAAATATCCAGAGATGAAAACTAGAAAGAAGCTTTCTTAGAAACTTCTTGGTGATGTGTGAATTCATCTCACAGAGTTACACTTATGTTTCGTGGAGCAGTCCATTAACACTGTCTTTGAGGAATCTGAGAAGGGCTTCTTTGGATCACATTGAGGCCTACGCTGATAAAGGAAATTTCATCCGTTCAAACCGTGAAAGAAGCTTTCTGAGAAACTTCTTTCTGATCTGTGAGTTCATCTCACAGAGTTACAACCTCTGCCTCAAGAAGCAGTTTGCTAACACTCTTTTCGTGGAATCTGCAAAGTGATATTTGGGAGCCTATTGGGGCCCATGGTGATAAAGGAAATATCCTCACATAATAACTAAAGAGAAGCTTTCTGAGAAACTGCATTGCCATGTGTGAATGCAACTCACAGAGTTACACGTTTCTCTTCAGTGATCAGTTTGTTAGCACAGTTTTCTGGAAATCTGCAATTAGATACTTCATAGCGCAATGAACATTACAGTGACAAAGGAAATATCCAGAGATGAAAACTAGAAAGAAGCTTTCTTAGAAACTTCTTGGTGATGTGTGAATTCATCTCACAGAGTTACACTTATGTTTCGTGGAGCAGTCCATTAACACTGTCTTTGAGGAATCTGAGAAGGGCTTCTTTGGATCATATTGAGGCCTACGCTGATAAAGGAAATTTCATCCGTTCAAACGTGAAAGAAGCTTTCTGAGAAACTTCTTTCTGATCTGTGAGTTCATCTCACAGAGTTACAACCTCTGCCTCAAGAAGCAGTTTGCTAACACTCTTTTCGTGGAATCTGCAAAGTGATATTTGGGAGCCTATTGGGGCCCATGGTGATAAAGGAAATATCCTCACATAATAACTAAAGAGAAGCTTTCTGAGAAACTGCATTGCCAATGTGTGAATGCAACCCACAGAGTTACACGTTTCTCTTCAGTGATCAGTTTGTTAGCACAGTTTTCTGGAAATCTGCAATTAGATACTTCATAGCGCAATGAACATTACAGTGACAAAGGAAATATCCAGAGATGAAAACTAGAAAGAAGCTTTCTTAGAAACTTCTTGGTGATGTGTGAATTCATCTCACAGAGTTACACTTATGTTTCGTGGAGCAGTCCATTAACACTGTCTTTGAGGAATCTGAGAAGGGCTTCTTTGGATCATATTGAGGCCTACGCTGATAAAGGAAATTTCATCCGTTCAAACCGTGAAAGAAGCTTTCTGAGAAACTTCTTTCTGATCTGTGAGTTCATCTCACAGAGTTACAACCTCTGCCTCAAGAAGCAGTTTGCTAACACTCTTTTCGTGGAATCTGCAAAGTGATATTTGGGAGCCTATTGGGGCCCATGGTGATAAAGGAAATATCCTCACATAATAACTAAAGAGAAGCTTTCTGAGAAACTGCATTGCCAAGTGTGAATGCAACCCACAGAGTTACACGTTTCTCTTCAGTGATCAGTTTGTTAGCACAGTTTTCTGGAAATCTGCAATTAGATACTTCATAGCGCAATGAACATTACAGTGACAAAGGAAATATCCACAGATGAAAACTAGAAAGAAGCTTTCTTAGAAACTTCTTGGTGATGTGTGAATTCATCTCACAGAGTTACACTTATGTTTCGTGGAGCAGTCCATTAACACTGTCTTTGAGGAATCTGAGAAGGGCTTCTTTGGATCATATTGAGGCCTACGCTGATAAAGGAAATTTCATCCGTTCAAAACGTGAAAGAAGCTTTCTGAGAAACTTCTTTCTGATCTGTGAGTTCATCTCACAGAGTTACAACCTCTGCCTCAAGAAGCAGTTTGCTAACACTCTTTTCGTGGAATCTGCAAAGTGATATTTGGGAGCCTATTGGGGCCCATGGTGATAAAGGAAATATCCTCACATAATAACTAAAGAGAAGCTTTCTGAGAAACTGCATTGCCATGTGTGAATGCAACTCACAGAGTTACACGTTTCTCTTCAGTGATCAGTTTGTTAGCACAGTTTTCTGGAAATCTGCAATTAGATACTTCATAGCGCAATGAACATTACAGTGACAAAGGAAATATCCACAGATGAAAACTAGAAAGAAGCTTTCTTAGAAACTTCTTGGTGATGTGTGAATTCATCTCACAGAGTTACACTTATGTTTCGTGGAGCAGTCCATTAACACTGTCTTTGAGGAATCTGAGAAGGGCTTCTTTGGATCACATTGAGGCCTACGCTGATAAAGGAAATTTCATCCGTTCAAAACGTGAAAGAAGCTTTCTGAGAAACTTCTTTCTGATCTGTGAGTTCATCTCACAGAGTTACAACCTCTGCCTCAAGAAGCAGTTTGCTAACACTCTTTTCGTGGAATCTGCAAAGTGATATTTGGGAGCCTATTGGGGCCCATGGTGATAAAGGAAATATCCTCACATAATAACTAAAGAGAAGCTTTCTGAGAAACTGCATTGCCATGTGTGAATGCAACTCACAGAGTTACACGTTTCTCTTCAGTGATCAGTTTGTTAGCACAGTTTTCTGGAAATCTGCAATTAGATACTTCATAGCGCAATGAACATTACAGTGACAAAGGAAATATCCAGCAGATGAAAACTAGAAAGAAGCTTTCTTAGAAACTTCTTGGTGATGTGTGAATTCATCTCACAGAGTTACACTTATGTTTCGTGGAGCAGTCCATTAACACTGTCTTTGAGGAATCTGAGAAGGGCTTCTTTGGATCACTTTGAGGCCTACGCTGATAAAGGAAATTTCATCCGTTCAAACCGTGAAAGAAGCTTTCTGAGAAACTTCTTTCTGATCTGTGAGTTCATCTCACAGAGTTACAACCTCTGCCTCAAGAAGCAGTTTGCTAACACTCTTTTCGTGGAATCTGCAAAGTGATATTTGGGAGCCTATTGGGGCCCATGGTGATAAAGGAAATATCCTCACATAATAACTAAAGAGAAGCTTTCTGAGAAACTGCATTGCCATGTGTGAATGCAACTCACAGAGTTACACGTTCTCTTCAGTGATCAGTTTGTTAGCACAGTTTTCTGGAAATCTGCAATTAGATACTTCATAGCGCAATGAACATTACAGTGACAAAGGAAATATCCACAGATGAAAACTAGAAAGAAGCTTTCTTAGAAACTTCTTGGTGATGTGTGAATTCATCTCACAGAGTTACACTTATGTTTCGTGGAGCAGTCCATTAACACTGTCTTTGAGGAATCTGAGAAGGGCTTCTTTGGATCATATTGAGTCCTACGCTGATAAAGGAAATTTCATCCGTTCAAACCGTGAAAGAAGCTTTCTGAGAAACTTCTTTCTGATCTGTGAGTTCATCTCACAGAGTTACAACCTCTGCCTCAAGAAGCAGTTTGCTAACACTCTTTTCGTGGAATCTGCAAAGTGATATTTGGGAGCCTATTGGGGCCCATGGTAATAAAGGAAATATCCTCACATAATAACTAAAGAGAAGCTTTCTGAGAAACTGCATTGCCAAGTGTGAATGCAACCCACAGAGTTACACGTTTCTCTTCAGTGATCAGTTTGTTAGCACAGTTTTCTGGAAATCTGCAATTAGATACTTCATAGCGCAATGAACATTACAGTGACAAAGGAAATATCCAGAGATGAAAACTAGAAAGAAGCTTTCTTAGAAACTTCTTGGTGATGTGTGAATTCATCTCACAGAGTTACACTTATGTTTCGTGGAGCAGTCCATTAACACTGTCTTTGAGGAATCTGAGAAGGGCTTCTTTGGATCACATTGAGGCCTACGCTGATAAAGGAAATTTCATCCGTTCAAACCGTGAAAGAAGCTTTCTGAGAAACTTCTTTCTGATCTGTGAGTTCATCTCACAGAGTTACAACCTCTGCCTCAAGAAGCAGTTTGCTAACACTCTTTTCGTGGAATCTGCAAAGTGATATTTGGGAGCCTATTGGGGCCCATGGTAATAAAGGAAATATCCTCACATAATAACTAAAGAGAAGCTTTCTGAGAAACTGCATTGCCATGTGTGAATGCAACTCACAGACTTACGCCAGTGTTCTTTGGAGCCGTTTCTTTGGACTGTTTCCGTGGATTCTGAGAAGTGATATTTCAGATAGCTTTGAAGAATAGAAGGAGAAAGGAAATATCCTTCAAGAGAAAGCGGAACCAAGCTTTGTGAGAAACTGCTTTGTGATATGTGAATTCATTTCACAGTGTTCTATCACCCGTTCTCGGGGGAGTTTCCTAGCACTCATTTTGAGGAATCTCAGATGTGATGTCTTGGATATCGTTGAATCGCATGCTGAATAAGGAACTATCCTCAGAGAAACCTGCAGAGAAGGCTTCTCAAAAACTTCTTTGTTGTGGGTGAATTCAGCCCACAGATGTCCATCATTGTTTCCACTGAGAAACTCGCTAGCAGAATTTTCGCAGAATCTGCAATAGGACACACGGTGGCGCTCCAAGACCACAAATAACCTCGTCTTACTAAAGAAAGAAGCTTTCTGAGAAACGCTATGTGATGTGTGAATTCAACTCACTAAGTTGCAGCGGTATTTCGTGGGGCCGTGGCCTAGGCCTATTTGTGTGGAATCTGAGAACAGATATTCCCGATCCCTTTGAAAACAATGGGGCCAATGGAAACATCTTCCAATAAAAATGAGAAAGAAGCTTTCTGAGAAACTTCTTTCTGATCTGTGAGTTCATCTCACAGAGTTACAACCTCTGCCTCAAGAAGCAGTTTGCTAACACTCTTTTCGTGGAATCTGCAAAGTGATATTTGGGAGCCTATTGGGGCCCATGGTAATAAAGGAAATATCCTCACATAATAACTAAAGAGAAGCTTTCTGAGAAACTGCATTGCCAAGTGTGAATGCAACCCACAGAGTTACACGTTTCTCTTCAGTGATCAGTTTGTTAGCACAGTTTTCTGGAAATCTGCAATTAGATACTTCATAGCGCAATGAACATTACAGTGACAAAGGAAATATCCAGAGATGAAAACTAGAAAGAAGCTTTCTTAGAAACTTCTTGGTGATGTGTGAATTCATCTCACAGAGTTACACTTATGTTTCGTGGAGCAGTCCATTACACTGTCTTTGAGGAATCTGAGAAGGGCTTCTTTGGATCACATTGAGGCCTACGCTGATAAAGGAAATTTCATCCGTTCAAAACGTGAAAGAAGCTTTCTCGAGAAACTTCTTTCTGATCTGTGAGTTCATCTCACAGAGTTACAACCTCTGCCTCAAGAAGCAGTTTGCTAACACTCTTTTCGTGGAATCTGCAAAGTGATATTTGGGAGCCTATTGGGGCCCATGGTGATAACGGAAATATCCTCACATAATAACTAAAGAGAAGCTTTCTGAGAAACTGCATTGCCATGTGTGAATGCAACTCACAGAGTTACACGTTTCTCTTCAGTGATCAGTTTGTTAGCACAGTTTTCTGGAAATCTGCAATTAGATACTTCATAGCGCAATGAACATAACAGTGAGAAATGAAATATCCAGAGATGAAAACTAGAAAGAAGCTTTCTTAGAAACTTCTTGGTGATGTGTGAATTCATCTCACAGAGTTACACTTATGTTTCGTGGAGCAGTCCGTTAACACTGTCTTTGAGGATTCTGAGAAGGGCTTCTTTAGACCACTTTGAGGCCTACGCTGATAAAGGAAATTTCATCCGTTCAAACCGTGAAAGAAGCTTTCTGAGAAACTTCTTTCTGATCTGTGAGTTCATCTCACAGAGTTACAACCTCTGCCTCAAGAAGCAGTTTGCTAACACTCTTTTCGTGGAATCTGCAAAGTGATATTTGGGAGCCTATTGGGGCCCATGGTGATAAAGGAAATATCCTCACATAATAACTAAAGAGAAGCTTTCTGAGAAACTGCATTGCCATGTGTGAATGCAACTCACAGAGTTACACGTTTCTCTTCAGTGATCAGTTTGTTAGCACAGTTTTCTGGAAATCTGCAATTAGATACTTCATAGCGCAATGAACATTACAGTGACAAAGGAAATATCCACAGATGAAAACTAGAAAGAAGCTTTCTTAGAAACTTCTTGGTGATGTGTGAATTCATCTCACAGAGTTACACTTATGTTTCGTGGAGCAGTCCATTAACACTGTCTTTGAGGAATCTGAGAAGGGCTTCTTTGGATCATATTGAGGCCTACGCTGATAAAGGAAATTTCATCCGTTCAAACCGTGAAAGAAGCTTTCTCAGAAACTTCTTTCTGATCTGTGAGTTCATCTCACAGAGTTACAACCTCTGCCTCAAGAAGCAGTTTGCTAACACTCTTTTCGTGGAATCTGCAAAGTGATATTTGGGAGCCTATTGGGGCCCATGGTAATAAAGGAAATATCCTCACATAATAACTAAAGAGAAGCTTTCTGAGAAACTGCATTGCCAAGTGTGAATGCAACCCACAGAGTTACACGTTTCTCTTCAGTGATCAGTTTGTTAGCACAGTTTTCTGGAAATCTGCAATTAGATACTTCATAGCGCAATGAACATTACAGTGACAAAGGAAATATCCAGAGATGAAAACTAGAAAGAAGCTTTCTTAGAAACTTCTTGGTGATGTGTGAATTCATCTCACAGAGTTACACTTATGTTTCGTGGAGCAGTCCATTAACACTGTCTTTGAGGAATCTGAGAAGGGCTTCTTTGGATCACATTGAGGCCTACGCTGATAAAGGAAATTTCATCCGTTCAAACCGTGAAAGAAGCTTTCTGAGAAACTTCTTTCTGATCTGTGAGTTCATCTCACAGAGTTACAACCTCTGCCTCAAGAAGCAGTTTGCTAACACTCTTTTCGTGGAATCTGCAAAGTGATATTTGGGAGCCTATTGGGGCCCATGGTAATAAAGGAAATATCCTCACATAATAACTAAAGAGAAGCTTTCTGAGAAACTGCATTGCCATGTGTGAATGCAACTCACAGACTTACGCCAGTGTTCTTTGGAGCCGTTTCTTTGGACTGTTTCCGTGGATTCTGAGAAGTGATATTTCAGATAGCTTTGAAGAATAGAAGGAGAAAGGAAATATCCTTCAAGAGAAAGCGGAACCAAGCTTTGTGAGAAACTGCTTTGTGATATGTGAATTCATTTCACAGTGTTCTATCACCCGTTCTCGGGGGAGTTTCCTAGCACTCATTTTGAGGAATCTCAGATGTGATGTCTTGGATATCGTTGAATCGCATGCTGAATAAGGAACTATCCTCAGAGAAACCTGCAGAGAAGGCTTCTCAAAAACTTCTTTGTTGTGGGTGAATTCAGCCCACAGATGTCCATCATTGTTTCCACTGAGAAACTCGCTAGCAGAATTTTCGCAGAATCTGCAATAGGACACACGGTGGCGCTCCAAGACCACAAATAACCTCGTCTTACTAAAGAAAGAAGCTTTCTGAGAAACGCTATGTGATGTGTGAATTCAACTCACTAAGTTGCAGCGGTATTTCGTGGGGCCGTGGCCTAGGCCTATTTGTGTGGAATCTGAGAACAGATATTCCCGATCCCTTTGAAAACAATGGGGCCAATGGAAACATCTTCCAATAAAAATGAGAAAGAAGCTTTCTGAGAAACTTCTTTCTGATCTGTGAGTTCATCTCACAGAGTTACAACCTCTGCCTCAAGAAGCAGTTTGCTAACACTCTTTTCGTGGAATCTGCAAAGTGATATTTGGGAGCCTATTGGGGCCCATGGTGATAAAGGAAATATCCTCACATAATAACTAAAGAGAAGCTTTCTGAGAAACTGCATTGCCAAGTGTGAATGCAACCACAGAGTTACACGTTTCTCTTCAGTGATCAGTTTGTTAGCACAGTTTTCTGGAAATCTGCAATTAGATACTTCATAGCGCAATGAACATTACAGTGACAAAGGAAATATCCAGAGATGAAAACTAGAAAGAAGCTTTCTTAGAAACTTCTTGGTGATGTGTGAATTCATCTCACAGAGTTACACTTATGTTTCGTGGAGCAGTCCATTAACACTGTCTTTGAGGAATCTGAGAAGGGCTTCTTTGGATCATATTGAGGCCTACGCTGATAAAGGAAATTTCATCCGTTCAAAACGTGAAAGAAGCTTTCTGAGAAACTTCTTTCTGATCTGTGAGTTCATCTCACAGAGTTACAACCTCTGCCTCAAGAAGCAGTTTGCTAACACTCTTTTCGTGGAATCTGCAAAGTGATATTTGGGAGCCTATTGGGGCCCATGGTGATAAAGGAAATATCCTCACATAATAACTAAAGAGAAGCTTTCTGAGAAACTGCATTGCCATGTGTGAATGCAACTCACAGAGTTACACGTTTCTCTTCAGTGATCAGTTTGTTAGCACAGTTTTCTGGAAATCTGCAATTAGATACTTCATAGCGCAATGAACATTACAGTGACAAAGGAAATATCCAGAGATGAAAACTAGAAAGAAGCTTTCTTAGAAACTTCTTGGTGATGTGTGAATTCATCTCACAGAGTTACACTTATGTTTCGTGGAGCAGTCCATTAACACTGTCTTTGAGGAATCTGAGAAGGGCTTCTTTGGATCATATTGAGGCCTACGCTGATAAAGGAAATTTCATCCGTTCAAACGTGAAAGAAGCTTTCTGAGAAACTTCTTTCTGATCTGTGAGTTCATCTCACAGAGTTACAACCTCTGCCTCAAGAAGCAGTTTGCTAACACTCTTTTCGTGGAATCTGCAAAGTGATATTTGGGAGCCTATTGGGGCCCATGGTGATAAAGGAAATATCCTCACATAATAACTAAAGAGAAGCTTTCTGAGAAACTGCATTGCCATGTGTGAATGCAACTCACAGAGTTACACGTTTCTCTTCAGTGATCAGTTTGTTAGCACAGTTTTCTGGAAATCTGCAATTAGATACTTCATAGCGCAATGAACATTACAGTGACAAATGAAATATCCAGAGATGAAAACTAGAAAGAAGCTTTCTTAGAAACTTCTTGGTGATGTGTGAATTCATCTCACAGAGTTACACTTATGTTTCGTGGAGCAGTCCGTTAACACTGTCTTTGAGGATTCTGAGAAGGGCTTCTTTAGACCACTTTGAGGCCTACGCTGATAAAGGAAATTTCATCCGTTCAAACCGTGAAAGAAGCTTTCTGAGAAACTTCTTTCTGATCTGTGAGTTCATCTCACAGAGTTACAACCTCTGCCTCAAGAAGCAGTTTGCTAACACTCTTTTCGTGGAATCTGCAAAGTGATATTTGGGAGCCTATTGGGGCCCATGGTGATAAAGGAAATATCCTCACATAATAACTAAAGAGAAGCTTTCTGAGAAACTGCATTGCCATGTGTGAATGCAACTCACAGAGTTACACTATTCTCTTCAGTGATCAGTTTGTTAGCACAGTTTTCTGGAAATCTGCAATTAGATACTTCATAGCGCAATGAACATTACAGTGACAAAGGAAATATCCACAGATGAAAACTAGAAAGAAGCTTTCTTAGAAACTTCTTGGTGATGTGTGAATTCATCTCACAGAGTTACACTTATGTTTCGTGGAGCAGTCCATTAACACTGTCTTTGAGGAATCTGAGAAGGGCTTCTTTGGATCATATTGAGGCCTACGCTGATAAAGGAAATTTCATCCGTTCAAACCGTGAAAGAAGCTTTCTAGAAACTTCTTTCTGATCTGTGAGTTCATCTCACAGAGTTACAACCTCTGCCTCAAGAAGCAGTTTGCTAACACTCTTTTCGTGGAATCTGCAAAGTGATATTTGGGAGCCTATTGGGGCCCATGGTAATAAAGGAAATATCCTCACATAATAACTAAAGAGAAGCTTTCTGAGAAACTGCATTGCCAAGTGTGAATGCAACCCACAGAGTTACACGTTTCTCTTCAGTGATCAGTTTGTTAGCACAGTTTTCTGGAAATCTGCAATTAGATACTTCATAGCGCAATGAACATACAGTGACAAGGAAATATCCAGAGATGAAAACTAGAAAGAAGCTTTCTTAGAAACTTCTTGGTGATGTGTGAATTCATCTCACAGAGTTACACTTATGTTTCGTGGAGCAGTCCATTAACACTGTCTTTGAGGAATCTGAGAAGGGCTTCTTTGGATCACATTGAGGCCTACGCTGATAAAGGAAATTTCATCCGTTCAAACCGTGAAAGAAGCTTTCTGAGAAACTTCTTTCTGATCTGTGAGTTCATCTCACAGAGTTACAACCTCTGCCTCAAGAAGCAGTTTGCTAACACTCTTTTCGTGGAATCTGCAAAGTGATATTTGGGAGCCTATTGGGGCCCATGGTAATAAAGGAAATATCCTCACATAATAACTAAAGAGAAGCTTTCTGAGAAACTGCATTGCCATGTGTGAATGCAACTCACAGACTTACGCCAGTGTTCTTTGGAGCCGTTTCTTTGGACTGTTTCCGTGGATTCTGAGAAGTGATATTTCAGATAGCTTTGAAGAATAGAAGGAGAAAGGAAATATCCTTCAAGAGAAAGCGGAACCAAGCTTTGTGAGAAACTGCTTTGTGATATGTGAATTCATTTCACAGTGTTCTATCACCCGTTCTCGGGGGAGTTTCCTAGCACTCATTTTGAGGAATCTCAGATGTGATGTCTTGGATATCGTTGAATCGCATGCTGAATAAGGAACTATCCTCAGAGAAACCTGCAGAGAAGGCTTCTCAAAAACTTCTTTGTTGTGGGTGAATTCAGCCCACAGATGTCCATCATTGTTTCCACTGAGAAACTCGCTAGCAGAATTTTCGCAGAATCTGCAATAGGACACACGGTGGCGCTCCAAGACCACAAATAACCTCGTCTTACTAAAGAAAGAAGCTTTCTGAGAAACGCTATGTGATGTGTGAATTCAACTCACTAAGTTGCAGCGGTATTTCGTGGGGCCGTGGCCTAGGCCTATTTGTGTGGAATCTGAGAACAGATATTCCCGATCCCTTTGAAAACAATGGGGCCAATGGAAACATCTTCCAATAAAAATGAGAAAGAAGCTTTCTGAGAAACTTCTTTCTGATCTGTGAGTTCATCTCACAGAGTTACAACCTCTGCCTCAAGAAGCAGTTTGCTAACACTCTTTTCGTGGAATCTGCAAAGTGATATTTGGGAGCCTATTGGGGCCCATGGTAATAAAGGAAATATCCTCACATAATAACTAAAGAGAAGCTTTCTGAGAAACTGCATTGCCAAGTGTGAATGCAACCCACAGAGTTACACGTTCTCTTCAGTGATCAGTTTGTTAGCACAGTTTTCTGGAAATCTGCAATTAGATACTTCATAGCGCAATGAACATTACAGTGACAAAGGAAATATCCAGAGATGAAAACTAGAAAGAAGCTTTCTTAGAAACTTCTTGGTGATGTGTGAATTCATCTCACAGAGTTACACTTATGTTTCGTGGAGCAGTCCATTTACACTGTCTTTGAGGAATCTGAGAAGGGCTTCTTTGGATCACATTGAGGCCTACGCTGATAAAGGAAATTTCATCCGTTCAAAACGTGAAAGAAGCTTTCTCAGAAACTTCTTTCTGATCTGTGAGTTCATCTCACAGAGTTACAACCTCTGCCTCAAGAAGCAGTTTGCTAACACTCTTTTCGTGGAATCTGCAAAGTGATATTTGGGAGCCTATTGGGGCCCATGGTGATAAAGGAAATATCCTCACATAATAACTAAAGAGAAGCTTTCTGAGAAACTGCATTGCCATGTGTGAATGCAACTCACAGAGTTACACGTTTCTCTTCAGTGATCAGTTTGTTAGCACAGTTTTCTGGAAATCTGCAATTAGATACTTCATAGCGCAATGAACATTACAGTGACAAAGGAATATCCAGAGATGAAAACTAGAAAGAAGCTTTCTTAGAAACTTCTTGGTGATGTGTGAATTCATCTCACAGAGTTACACTTATGTTTCGTGGAGCAGTCCGTTAACACTGTCTTTGAGGATTCTGAGAAGGGCTTCTTTAGACCACTTTGAGGCCTACGCTGATAAAGGAAATTTCATCCGTTCAAACCGTGAAAGAAGCTTTCTGAGAAACTTCTTTCTGATCTGTGAGTTCATCTCACAGAGTTACAACCTCTGCCTCAAGAAGCAGTTTGCTAACACTCTTTTCGTGGAATCTGCAAAGTGATATTTGGGAGCCTATTGGGGCCCATGGTGATAAAGGAAATATCCTCACATAATAACTAAAGAGAAGCTTTCTGAGAAACTGCATTGCCATGTGTGAATGCAACTCACAGAGTTACACGTTCTCTTCAGTGATCAGTTTGTTAGCACAGTTTTCTGGAAATCTGCAATTAGATACTTCATAGCGCAATGAACATTACAGTGACAAAGGAAATATCCACAGATGAAAACTAGAAAGAAGCTTTCTTAGAAACTTCTTGGTGATGTGTGAATTCATCTCACAGAGTTACACTTATGTTTCGTGGAGCAGTCCATTAACACTGTCTTTGAGGAATCTGAGAAGGGCTTCTTTGGATCATATTGAGTCCTACGCTGATAAAGGAAATTTCATCCGTTCAAACCGTGAAGAAGCTTTCTGAGAAACTTCTTTCTGATCTGTGAGTTCATCTCACAGAGTTACAACCTCTGCCTCAAGAAGCAGTTTGCTAACACTCTTTTCGTGGAATCTGCAAAGTGATATTTGGGAGCCTATTGGGGCCCATGGTAATAAAGGAAATATCCTCACATAATAACTAAAGAGAAGCTTTCTGAGAAACTGCATTGCCAAGTGTGAATGCAACCCACAGAGTTACACGTTTCTCTTCAGTGATCAGTTTGTTAGCACAGTTTTCTGGAAATCTGCAATTAGATACTTCATAGCGCAATGAACATTACAGTGACAAAGGAAATATCCAGAGATGAAAACTAGAAAGAAGCTTTCTTAGAAACTTCTTGGTGATGTGTGAATTCATCTCACAGAGTTACACTTATGTTTCGTGGAGCAGTCCATTAACACTGTCTTTGAGGAATCTGAGAAGGGCTTCTTTGGATCACATTGAGGCCTACGCTGATAAAGGAAATTTCATCCGTTCAAACCGTGAAAGAAGCTTTCTGAGAAACTTCTTTCTGATCTGTGAGTTCATCTCACAGAGTTACAACCTCTGCCTCAAGAAGCAGTTTGCTAACACTCTTTTCGTGGAATCTGCAAAGTGATATTTGGGAGCCTATTGGGGCCCATGGTAATAAAGGAAATATCCTCACATAATAACTAAAGAGAAGCTTTCTGAGAAACTGCATTGCCATGTGTGAATGCAACTCACAGACTTACGCCAGTGTTCTTTGGAGCCGTTTCTTTGGACTGTTTCCGTGGATTCTGAGAAGTGATATTTCAGATAGCTTTGAAGAATAGAAGGAGAAAGGAAATATCCTTCAAGAGAAAGCGGAACCAAGCTTTGTGAGAAACTGCTTTGTGATATGTGAATTCATTTCACAGTGTTCTATCACCCGTTCTCGGGGGAGTTTCCTAGCACTCATTTTGAGGAATCTCAGATGTGATGTCTTGGATATCGTTGAATCGCATGCTGAATAAGGAACTATCCTCAGAGAAACCTGCAGAGAAGGCTTCTCAAAAACTTCTTTGTTGTGGGTGAATTCAGCCCACAGATGTCCATCATTGTTTCCACTGAGAAACTCGCTAGCAGAATTTTCGCAGAATCTGCAATAGGACACACGGTGGCGCTCCAAGACCACAAATAACCTCGTCTTACTAAAGAAAGAAGCTTTCTGAGAAACGCTATGTGATGTGTGAATTCAACTCACTAAGTTGCAGCGGTATTTCGTGGGGCCGTGGCCTAGGCCTATTTGTGTGGAATCTGAGAACAGATATTCCCGATCCCTTGAAAACAATGGGGCCAATGGAAACATCTTCCAATAAAAAGGAGAAAGAAGCTTTCTGAGAAACTTCTTTCTGATCTGTGAGTTCATCTCACAGAGTTACAACCTCTGCCTCAAGAAGCAGTTTGCTAACACTCTTTTCGTGGAATCTGCAAAGTGATATTTGGGAGCCTATTGGGGCCCATGGTAATAAAGGAAATATCCTCACATAATAACTAAAGAGAAGCTTTCTGAGAAACTGCATTGCCAAGTGTGAATGCAACCCACAGAGTTACATGTTTCTCTTCAGTGATCAGTTTGTTAGCACAGTTTTCTGGAAATCTGCAATTAGATACTTCATAGCGCAATGAACATTACAGTGACAAAGGAAATATCCAGAGATGAAAACTAGAAAGAAGCTTTCTTAGAAACTTCTTGGTGATGTGTGAATTCATCTCACAGAGTTACACTTATGTTTCGTGGAGCAGTCTATTAACACTGTCTTTGAGGAATCTGAGAAGGGCTTCTTTGGATCACATTGAGGCCTACGCTGATAAAGGAAATTTCATCCGTTCAAAACGTGAAAGAAGCTTTCTAGAAACTTCTTTCTGATCTGTGAGTTCATCTCACAGAGTTACAACCTCTGCCTCAAGAAGCAGTTTGCTAACACTCTTTTCGTGAATCTGCAAAGTGATATTTGGGAGCCTATTGGGGCCCATGGTGATAACGGAAATATCCTCACATAATAACTAAAGAGAAGCTTTCTGAGAAACTGCATTGCCATGTGTGAATGCAACTCACAGAGTTACACGTTTCTCTTCAGTGATCAGTTTGTTAGCACAGTTTTCTGGAAATCTGCAATTAGATACTTCATAGCGCAATGAACATAACAGTGAGAAATGAGATATCCAGAGATGAAAACTAGAAAGAAGCTTTCTTAGAAACTTCTTGGTGATGTGTGAATTCATCTCACAGAGTTACACTTATGTTTCGTGGAGCAGTCCGTTAACACTGTCTTTGAGGATCTGAGAAGGGCTTCTTTAGACCACTTTGAGGCCTACGCTGATAAAGGAAATTTCATCCGTTCAAACCGTGAAAGAAGCTTTCTGAGAAACTTCTTTCTGATCTGTGAGTTCATCTCACAGAGTTACAACCTCTGCCTCAAGAAGCAGTTTGCTAACACTCTTTTCGTGGAATCTGCAAAGTGATATTTGGAGCCTATTGGGGCCCATGGTGATAAAGGAAATATCCTCACATAATAACTAAAGAGAAGCTTTCTGAGAAACTGCATTGCCATGTGTGAATGCAACTCACAGAGTTACACTATCTCTTCAGTGATCAGTTTTGTTAGCACAGTTTTCTGGAATCTGCAATTAGATACTTCATAGCGCAATGAACATTACAGTGACAAAGGAAATATCCACAGATGAAAACTAGAAAGAAGCTTTCTTAGAAACTTCTTGGTGATGTGTGAATTCATCTCACAGAGTTACACTTATGTTTCGTGGAGCAGTCCATTAACACTGTCTTTGAGGAATCTGAGAAGGGCTTCTTTGGATCATATTGAGTCCTACGCTGATAAAGGAAATTTCATCCGTTTAAACCGTGAACGAAGCTTTCTCAGAAACTTCTTTCTGATCTGTGAGTTCATCTCACAGAGTTACAACCTCTGCCTCAAGAAGCAGTTTGCTAACACTCTTTTCGTGGAATCTGCAAAGTGATATTTGGGAGCCTATTGGGGCCCATGGTGATAAAGGAAATATCCTCACATAATAACTAAAGAGAAGCTTTCTGAGAAACTGCATTGCCAAGTGTGAATGCAACCCACAGAGTTACACGTTTCTCTTCAGTGATCAGTTTTGTTAGCACAGTTTTCTGGAAATCTGCAATTAGATACTTCATAGCGCAATGAACATTACAGTGACAAGGAAATATCCAGAATGAAAACTAGAAAGAAGCTTTCTTAGAAACTTCTTGGTGATGTGTGAATTCATCTCACAGAGTTACACTTATGTTTCGTGGAGCAGTCCATTAACACTGTCTTTTGAGGAATCTGAGAAGGGCTTCTTTGGATTCCATTGAGGCCTACGCTGATAAAGGAAATTTCATCCGTTCAAACCGTGAAGAAGCTTTCTGAGAAACTTCTTTCTGATCTGTGAGTTCATCTCACAGAGTTACAACCTCTGCCTCAAGAAGCAGTTTGCTAACACTCTTTTCGTGGAATCTGCAAAGTGATATTTGGGAGCCTATTGGGGCCCATGGTATAAAGGAAATATCCTCACATAATAACTAAAGAGAAGCTTTCTGAGAAACTGCATTGCCATGTGTGAATGCAACCTCACAGACTTACGCCAGTGTTCTTTGGAGCCGTTTCTTGGACTGTTTCCGTGGATTCTGAGAAGTGATATTTCAGATAGCTTTGAAGAATAGAAGGAGAAAGGAAATATCCTTCAAGAGAAAGCGGAACCAAGCTTTGTGAGAAACTGCTTTGTGATATGTGAATTCATTTCACAGTGTTCTATCACCCGTTCTCGGGGGAGTTTCCTAGCACTCATTTTGAGGAATCTCAGATGTGATGTCTTGGATATCGTTGAATCGCATGCTGAATAAGGAACTATCCTCAGAGAAACCTGCAGAGAAGGCTTCTCAAAACTTCTTTGTTGTGGGTGAATTCAGCCCACAGATGTCCATCATTGTTTCCACTGAGAAACTCGCTAGCAGAATTTTCGCAGAATCTGCAATAGGACACACGGTGGCGCTCCAAGACCACAAATAACCTCGTCTTACTAAAGAAAGAAGCTTTCTGAGAAACGCTATGTGATGTGTGAATTCAACTCACTAAGTTGCAGCGGTATTTCGTGGGGCCGTGGCCTAGGCCTATTTGTGTGGAATCTGAGAACAGATATTCCCGATCCCTTTGAAAACAATGGGGCCAATGGAAACATCTTCCAATAAAAAGGAGAAAGAAGCTTTCTGAGAAACTTCTTTCTGATCTGTGAGTTCATCTCACAGAGTTACAACCTCTGCCTCAAGAAGCAGTTTGCTAACACTCTTTTCGTGGAATCTGCAAGTGATATTTGGGAGCCTATTGGGGCCCATGGTAGATAAAGGAAATATCCTCACATAATAACTAAAGAGAAGCTTTCTGAGAAACTGCATTGCCAATGTGTGAATGCAACTCACAGAGTTACACGATTCTCTTCAGTGATCAGTTTGTTAGCACAGTTTTCTGGAAATCTGCAATTAGATACTTCATAGCGCAATGAACATTACAGTGACAAATGAAATATCCAGAGATGAAAACTAGAAAGAAGCTTTCTTAGAACTTCTTGGTGATGTGTGAATTCATCTCACAGAGTTACACTTATGTTTCGTGGAGCAGTCCATTTAACACTGTCTTTGAGGAATCTGAGAAGGGCTTCTTTGGATCACATTGAGGCCTACGCTGATAAAGGAAATTTCATCCGTTCAAAACGTGAAGAAGCTTTCTCAGAACTTCTTTCTCATCTGTGAGTTCATCTCACAGAGTTTACAACCTCTGCCTCAAGAAGCAGTTTGCTAACACTCTTTTCGTGGAATCTGCAAAGTGATATTTGGGAGCCTATTGGGGCCCATGGTGATAACGGAAATATCCTCACATAATAACTAAAGAGAAGCTTTCTGAGAAACTGCATTGCCATGTGTGAATGCAACTCACAGAGTTACACGTTTCTCTTCAGTGATCAGTTTGTTAGCACAGTTTTCTGGAAATCTGCAATTAGATACTTCATAGCGCAATGAACATAACAGTGAGAAATGAGATATCCAGAGATGAAAACTAGAAAGAAGCTTTCTTAGAAACTTCTTGGTGATGTGTGAATTCATCTCACAGAGTTACACTTATGTTTCGTGGAGCAGTCCGTTAACACTGTCTTTGAGGATTCTGAGAAGGGCTTCTTTAGACCACTTTGAGGCCTACGCTGATAAAGGAAATTTCATCCGTTCAAACCGTGAAAGAAGCTTTCTGAGAAACTTCTTTCTGATCTGTGAGTTCATCTCACAGAGTTACAACCCTCTGCCTCAAGAAGCAGTTGCTAACACTCTTTTCGTGGAATCTGCAAAGTGATATTTGGGAGCCTATTGGGGCCCATGGTGATAAAGGGAAATATCCTCACATAATAACTAAAGAGAAGCTTTCTGAGAAACTGCATTGCCATGTGTGAATGCAACTCACAGAGTTACACTATCTCTTCAGTGATCAGTTTGTTAGCACAGTTTTCTGGAAATCTGCAATTAGATACTTCCATAGCGCAATGAACATTACAGTGACAAGGAATATCCAGAGATGAAAACTAGAAGAAGCTTTCTTAGAAACTTCTTGGTGATGTGTGAATTCATCTCACAGAGTTACACTTATGTTTCGTGGAGCAGTCCATTAACACTGTCTTTGAGGAATCTGAGAAGGGCTTCTTGGATCACTATTGAGGCCTACGCTGATAAAGGAAATTTCATCCGTTCAAACCGTGAAAGAAGCTTTCTGAGAAACTTCTTTCTGATCTGTGAGTTCATCTCACAGAGTTACAACCTCTGCCTCAAGAAGCAGTTTGCTAACACTCTTTTCGTGGAATCTGCAAAGTGATATTTGGGAGCCTATTGGGGCCCATGGTATAAAGGAAATATCCTCACATAATAACTAAAGAGAAGCTTTCTGAGAAACTGCATTGCCAGTGTGAATGCAACCCACAGAGTTACACGTTTCTCTTCAGTGATCAGTTTGTTAGCACAGTTTTCTGGAAATCTGCAATTAGATACTTCATAGCGCAATGAACATTACAGTGACAAAGGAAATATCCAGAGATGAAAACTAGAAAGAAGCTTTCTTAGAAACTTCTTGGTGATGTGTGAATTCATCTCACAGAGTTACACTTATGTTTCGTGGAGCAGTCCGTTAACACTGTCTTTGAGGAATCTGAGAAGGGCTTCTTTGGACCACTTTGAGGCCTACGCTGATAAAGGAAATTTCATCCGTTCAAACGTGAAAGAAGCTTTCTGAGAAACTTCTTTCTGATCTGTGAGTTCATCTCACAGAGTTACAACCTCTGCCTCAAGAAGCAGTTTGCTAACACTCTTTTCGTGGAATCTGCAAAGTGATATTTGGGAGCCTATTGGGGCCCATGGTGATAAAGGAAATATCCTCACATAATAACTAAAGAGAAGCTTTCTGAGAAACTGCATTGCCATGTGTGAATGCAACTCACAGAGTTACACGTTCTCTTCAGTGATCAGTTTGTTAGCACAGTTTTCTGGAAATCTGCAATTAGATACTTCATAGCGCAATGAACATACAGTGACAAAGGAAATATCCACAGATGAAAACTAGAAAGAAGCTTTCTTAGAAACTTCTTGGTGATGTGTGAATTCATCTCACAGAGTTACACTTATGTTTCGTGGAGCAGTCCATTAACACTGTCTTTGAGGAATCTGAGAAGGGCTTCTTTGGATCATTGAGGCCTACGCTGATAAAGGAAATTTCATCCGTTCAAAACGTGAAAGAAGCTTTCAGAAACTTCTTTCTGATCTGTGAGTTCATCTCACAGAGTTACAACCTCTGCCTCAAGAAGCAGTTTGCTAACACTCTTTTCGTGGAATCTGCAAAGTGATATTTGGGAGCCTATTGGGGCCCATGGTAATAAAGGAAATATCCTCACATAATAAAAAGAGAAGCTTTCTGAGAAACTGCATTGCCAAGTGTGAATGCAACCCACAGAGTTACACGTTTCTCTTCAGTGATCAGTTTGTTAGCACAGTTTTCTGGAAATCTGCAATTAGATACTTCATAGCGCAATGAACATTACAGTGACAAAGGAAATATCCAGAGATGAAAACTAGAAAGAAGCTTTCTTAGAAACTTCTTGGTGATGTGAATTCATCTCACAGAGTTACACTTATGTTTCGTGGAGCAGTCCTTAACACTGTCTTTGAGGAATCTGAGAAGGGCTTCTTTGGATCACATTGAGGCCTACGCTGATAAAGGAAATTTCATCCGTTCAAACCGTGAAAGAAGCTTTCTGAGAAACTTCTTTCTGATCTGTGAGTTCATCTCACAGAGTTACAACCTCTGCCTCAAGAAGCAGTTTGCTAACACTTTTCGTGGAATCTGCAAAGTATTTGGGAGCCTATTGGGGCCCATGGTATAAAGGAAATATCCTCACATAATAACTAAAGAGAAGCTTTCTGAGAAACTGCATTGCCATGTGTGAATGCAACTCACAGACTTACGCCAGGTTCTTTGGAGCCGTTTCTTTGGACTGTTTCCGTGGATTCTGAGAAGTGATATTTCAGATAGCTTTGAAGAATAGAAGGAGAAAGGAAATATCCTTCAAGAGAAAGCGGAACCAAGCTTTGTGAGAAACTGCTTTGTGATATGTGAATTCATTTCACAGTGTTCTATCACCCGTTCTCGGGGAGTTTCCTAGCACTCATTTTGAGGAATCTCAGATGTGATGTCTTGGATATCGTTGAATCGCATGCTGAATAAGGAACTATCCTCAGAGAACTGCAGAGAAGGCTTCTCAAAAACTTCTTTGTTGTGGGTGAATTCAGCCCACAGATGTCCATCATTGTTTCCACTGAGAAACTCGCTAGCAGAATTTTCGCAGAATCTGCAATAGGACACACGGTGGCGCTCCAAGACCACAAATAACCTCGTCTTACTAAAGAAAGAAGCTTTCTGAGAAACGCTATGTGATGTGTGAATTCAACTCACTAAGTTGCAGCGGTATTTCGTGGGGCCGAGGCCTAGGCCTATTTGTGTGGAATCTGAGAACAGATATTCCCGATCCCTTTGAAAACAATGGGGCCAATGGAAACATCTTCCAATAAAAATGAGAAAGAAGCTTTCTGAGAAACTTCTTTCTGATCTGTGAGTTCATCTCACAGAGTTACAACCTCTGCCTCAAGAAGCAGTTGCTAACACTCTTTTCGTGGAATCTGCAAAGTGATATTTGGGACCTATTGGGGCCCATGGTAATAAAGGAAATATCCTCACATAATAACTAAAGAGAAGCTTTCTGAGAAACTGCATTGCCATGTGTGAATGCAACTCACAGAGTTACACTCTCTTCAGTGATCAGTTTGTTAGCACAGTTTTCTGGAAATCTGCAATTAGATACTTCATAGCGCAATGAACATTACAGTGACAAAGGAAATATCCACAGATGAAAACTAGAAAGAAGCTTTCTTAAACTTCTTGGTGATGTGTGAATTCATCTCACAGAGTTACACTTATGTTTCGTGGAGCAGTCCATTAACACTGTCTTTGAGGAATCTGAGAAGGGCTTCTTTGGATCTTGAGGCCTGCGCTGATAAAGGAAATTTCATCCGTTCAAACGTGAAAGAAGCTTTCTGAGAAACTTTCTGATCTGTGAGTTCATCTCACAGAGTTACAACCTCTGCCTCAAGAAGCAGTTTGCTAACACTCTTTTCGTGGAATCTGCAAAGTGATATTTGGGAGCCTATTGGGGCCCATGGTGATAAAGGAAATATCCTCACATAATAACTAAAGAGAAGCTTTCTGAGAAACTGCATTGCCATGTGTGAATGCAACTCACAGAGTTACACGTTTCTCTTCTGTGATCAGTTTGTTAGCACAGTTTTCTGGAAATCTGCAATTAGATACTTCATAGCGCAATGAACATACAGTGACAAAGGAAATATCCACAGATGAAAACTAGAAAGAAGCTTTCTTAGAAACTTCTTGGTGATGTGTGAATTCATCTCACAGAGTTACACTTATGTTTCGTGGAGCAGTCCATTAACACTGTCTTTGAGGAATCTGAGAAGGGCTTCTTTGGATCATATTGAGGCCTACGCTGATAAAGGAAATTTCATCCGTTCAAAACGTGAAAGAAGCTTTCTCAGAAACTTCTTTCTGATCTGTGAGTTCATCTCACAGAGTTACAACCTCTGCCTCAAGAAGCAGTTTGCTAACACTCTTTTCGTGGAATCTGCAAAGTGATATTTGGGAGCCTATTGGGCCCATGGTGATAAAGGAAATATCCTCACATAATAACTAAAGAGAAGCTTTCTGAGAAACTGCATTGCCAGTGTGAATGCAACCACAGAGTTACACGTTTCTCTTCAGTGATCAGTTTGTTAGCACAGTTTTCTGGAAATCTGCAATTAGATACTTCATAGCGCAATGAACATTACAGTGACAAGGAATATCCAGAGATGAAAACTAGAAAGAAGCTTTCTTAGAAACTTCTTTGATGTGTGAATTCATCTACAGAGTTACACTTATGTTTCGTGGAGCAGTCCGTTAACACTGTCTTTGAGGATCTGAGAAGGGCTTCTTTAGACCACTTTGAGGCCTACGCTGATAAAGGAAATTTCATCCGTTCAAACGTGAAAGAAGCTTTCTGAGAA
>NW_022143755.1:0-1104 GCF_007565055.1 Rhinopithecus roxellana
GAATTCCTTTTTCACCCTAGCCCTCAATGAGCTCCCAAATATACCTTTGCAGAATCCACGAGAACAGTGTTAGCAAACTGTTCCAAGAAGGGAAGGGTGAACTCTGTGTGATGAAGTCACACATCAGAAAGCAATCTCTCAGAAAGTTTCTCTGTAGTGATTATGTGAGGACATTTCCTTTTCCACCATGGGCCCCTATGGGCTACCAAATATCACTTTGCAGATTCCACGAAAAGAGTGTTAGCAAACTGCTTCTTGAGGCAGAGCTTGTAACTCTGTGAGATGAATTCACAGATCAGAAAGAAGTTTCTAAGAAAGCTCTTTCACGTTTTGAACGGATGAAATTTCCTTTATCAGCGTAGGCCTCAATGCGATCCAAGGAAGCCCTTCTCAGCTTCCTCAAAGACAGTGTTAATGGACTGCTCCACGAAACATAAGTGTAACTCTGTGAGATGAATTCACACATCACAAGAAGTTTCTAAGAAAGCTTCTTTCTAGGTTTCCTCTCTGGATATTTCCTTTGTCACCGTCAGGTTCATTGCGCTATGAAATACCAAATTGCAGATTTCCAGAAAACTGTGTTAACAAACTGATCACTGAAGAGAAACGTGTAACTCTGAGAGTTGCATTCACACATGGCAATGCAGTTTCTCAGAAAGCTTCTCTTTAGTTATTATGTGAGGAGAATTCCTTTTTCACCCTAGCCCTCAATGAGCTCCCAAATATACCTTTGCAGAATCCACGAGAACAGTGTTAGCAAACTGTTCCAAGAAGGGAAGGGTGGAACTCTGTGTGATGAAGTCACACATCAGAAAGCAATCTCTCAGAAAGTTTCTCTGTAGTGATTATGTGAGGACATTTCCTTTTCCACCATGGGCCCCTATGGGCTACCAAATATCACTTTGCAGATTCCACGAAAAGAGTGTTAGCAAACTGCTTCTTGAGGCAGAGCTTGTAACTCTGTGAGATGAATTCACAGATCAGAAAGAAGTTTCTCAGAAAGCTTCTTTCACGTTTTGAACGGATGAAATTTCCTTTATCAGCGTAGGCCTCAATGCGATCCAAGGAAGCCCTTCTCAGCTTCCTCAAAGACAGTGTTAATGG
>NW_022143756.1:0-22370 GCF_007565055.1 Rhinopithecus roxellana
AGTATATATATAGTATATATATATATAGTATATATATAGTATATATATATAGTATATATATATAGTATATATATATAGTATATATATATATATAGTATATATATAGTAGTATAGTATATATATATATAGTATATATATATATAGTATATATGGACAATGGAGTGTTATTCAGCATTAAAATGAAATGAGCTATCAAACTGAAAAGACATGGAGGAAACATAAATGCACATTACTAGGTGAAAGAAGCTTATCTAAAAAAGCTACATACTGTATGATTCCAACTGTACAACATCCTGGAAAGAGCAAAACTATGGAGATGTAAAAAGATCAGTGATTGTCAGGGGCTCAGGGAGGTAGGGATGTATAGGCAGAGCACAGAGGACTTTTAGGGTAGTGAAACTACTTTCTATGGTACTCTAATGGTGGATGCCTGTCATTACACTTTATCCAAACCCATAGAATGTAAAACAGGAAGAGAAAACCCTAATATAAACGATGGACTTTGGGTGAAAATGATATGTCAATATGGGTTCAGCATTTGTAACAAACGTATTACTCTGGTGGGGGATGTTAATAATGGGGGAGGCTATGAATGTGTGAAGGCAGGAAGTATATGAAAAATCTGTACCTTTCACTAAATAATGCTGTGCTCCTAAAACTGCTCTAAAAAAGTCTATTAGAAATGCGTATAGATCAATGTCATTTAGGTACAAAACACTAAGTATATTTATACAGAGAGAAAATAATTACCCAGAGAAACTTTATCTCACACACACCCACACACACACACACACTCTCTCTCTCACACACACGCATACACACACACTCTCACACACAAGTGGATTTACTAAAGGAAATGGTAAAGTTACATGCAAACAATCATCTCTAATAGATTTGTGCCCTCTACTTTGTGGATGCTTTCTGCATCATGGAAACACTTTGGGACAATGTAACCTTTTTTTTTTCCTTCTTTTTGTCAAGAAATGGGGATTGTAAAAGTTGTCTTTTCTGACAGGATGTTACCATAAGAAGAAATTATCTAATAGAATTAAATATTATTATTTGTCCTTGATTCACAAAAAACTTGTTCTATAATTCTAATGTCAACAGTTCTTCCTTCTATGGTGTCAGAATCGGGATTTTTAAATTAACATATTTCTGAATACCAGAGGATTATTTTTAGAGAATTAGAGGTAACTTTTTAATTATTATTGTTTTAAATGTCAGTAGATATACATATTTTACCAAATTGATGTTGCAGTAACAAAGTAAAGTTTAAGTGACATTTTGCCCAAAGTGATAAAAAGTAGCGTTTCATAAAAACTTAAAGTACTGATACTTAGAATATTCATAACATAATTTGAAAAGAAACTGCCTTGAAATTACTACTAAGTTGCAGTTCTGTACCACTACAATTTTTGCTTCAAGTTCAGACTATGATACTGTCAAACCAATATTTCTTTCTCTGTTTCTTGTTTGTATGTTTACGAGATGGAGCCTTGCTATGTTGTCCAGGCTGGTCTCCCAAATCCTAGACTCAAGCAATCTTCTCACTTCGGCTTCCCAAGTAGCTGGGATTACAAGTGCATGCCACCATGACCTGCTAAAATAATGTTTCTCTTTTTATCCTTGGCCAGCACCCAAGAAAACTGGAATAAACATTGAAAACTAAAGTAATCTGGACCACGTTTCCTCAGACCACTAGTAATTACTAGAAAGAAGATGATAATAAAATTCCATATTTTATAGAATATCAGAACATTTAAAATACAATGGAAGATATATTTGCCCTCAGAGTTATTTATATAAAAATAATAATACTGCAAATTCTGGAATAATTTTAAAAATTGAAACCAATCTAATATCTCTGTTAACAAAGACTCATGCCACTGAAATTTATATGAAAAACCTAGTGGTAAAAATTTGATGACATGTTGCTATATTTCTCTAAAATGATTGTGCCTGCAATGATGCTTACCTTCTCTTATAATTCTGCCATTAAACAAAGGCTCTATCAATTTTGTTTTAATTTAGTTTTCATTGCTTACATTTTTGAAACATTTACCCTTTCATTCTAATAATGACAGGTGGCATGGTTTTTTGTCAACACAGTAATGTTCACCATTCTCATGAAGTTCTTTGTGAGAAGGCAGCATTACACACACAATTAGCCGTAGCTATCCCATTATATCTACTACAGAGAGGGCATGAAAGTTTTCATTTCTTACTTTACCCCTTACCACATACACAAACTGTAAAATCTAACAAGCCTGGAGCTTTTATGAATACTTGATCAAAGTTAAAACTTGATGTGCACTAGAATGTGTTGGTTGTCTTCAGGTCAGCATGTGGATCCAGAGGCTTGTAGACCCCCTGCAGTCCTTAAATCACAGTCTGTTCCAAGATATGCTTGATTGCAATTGCAAGGTTCTGCAGAAAACACCAAATACAATATTTTCATTAAAATATTTGTTTCTATTAATATTTAAGATTTTCAATAGAATTCCAAGTATTATAGTAGCTGCTATAATGTGTTTTCTCAACCAAAAAATTTTTCAGAGTTTCAGCAACTTTGGTACATTTTTATTTTCTTTTTTTCTTTCTCTCTTTTCTTTTTCTTTTCTTTTTTTTTTTTTTTTTTTTCTTTTTGTTGTTGTTGTTGTTGTTGAGATGGAGTTTTGCCCTTGTTGTCCAGGCTGGAGTGCAATGATGCAATCTCAGCTCACTGCAACTTCCGCCTCCTGTGTTCAAGCAATTCTCTTGCCTCAGCCTCCCGAGCAGCTGGGATTACAGGCATGTGCCACCATGCCCGGTTAATTTTTTTGTATTTTTAGTAGAGATAGGGTTTTGCCATGTTGGCCAGGCTGGTCTCGAACTCCTGACCTCAGGTGATCTGCCTGCCTCGGCCTCCCACAGTGCTGGGATTGCAGGCATAAGCAACCGTACCTGGCCACATTTTTATTTTCTATATAGTGTTTGCTTTTACTTAACTGACTACTCAGTTATTTGGGACTTGGAGAAAAATTCTGTATTTATTAGATAAAAAATGTTTATTTGTTAGATAAAGCAGAAATTTAGTCACCAAAACATTTTTTTCTTTAGCCAAATTAAACATCATAGAGCAGGTTTAGAGACTCTCCTTATATAAACCATTCTTATGTGTGACTCTGGCAGGATACACTTCTTTTAGATTACATATATGTCAATGGAGTTGAATAGCAAAAGTGGTGAAATCATTTTGTAAAATAAACATTTATTGATTTACTTTTTAGGAAAAAAGTCTGTAATAATCCTAGTATGACTGTCCTTATTAATAGCTACTATTTTGAAAAAGAAAAATGATAATATTTATGCTTATGAAAGGATAAACATTAAATTCTCTTTATCATAAAGAACTATAAATGTGGCAGAATTTACTACTAACATAATACTGTGCTTCATTTTTAATTTACTACTAACATAATACTATGCTTCATTCTGCTATGGGGAAAAATATTAATTGTACATACTTCAATTGATGTCTTCCAACTTTTAAGAAATTATTCACAAAAAATTAAAATCTAATTAAATTAGACTTGTAAGGATGAAATACTCAAAGTAGAAACTAGAATATGCCAATCAATGCATTATATGTTCATTGAGTACTCTGGCATTTCTTTCTAATCAACAGAAGTTAACACATTTACTGATAAAAGTAGCAGAAAGGCAGAGAGAGAGCAATTAATGTTTTGAAAACTTTCAGAAACCGATGAACAAAAGATAATGATCATAAATTACTAGCTAATTCAGAAGTAGAGAATTGAGTTTTAAGATGTAAGTATACAATCATACATTGAACTAGTTCCTATCTACAACTTCAGCAAATGTATAGAAGGTTCATTTTAAGACCTAAAGTTACTAAAGCTAAAAGAAATATATTATTGAATGATCTTATAACCATTTCTCTCCTTCTTGTACTGTTATTTATATATTAAATTGCTATTTCACTGTTCAGGTATATATGTAGTATTTACCTAACTTTTTAATTTCTTGAAGGTTTTGTACTGTTTCATATTTATTTACTGTCCAATAATATCCAGTCCAGCTCAGTGGACTTGTCAAATATTTGTTAATTTGCTGTACTGACCACACTCAAGTTACACATGTTCATATGTATTCGAGATGGTGCAAAGTTGTATATAGTAGGTAATAATACTGACTTGAAGTAGCTTAGAATCTAGCAGAATTCAACGGATCAAAGAAAGTCAATGGCTTACTCAGGCTATGAGTTCAAAGTAGATAGGTAAATTTCAAACTGTACAAAATAATTATCTATTGGCAGTGATGTTATCTAGACTACTTACACACTCATAGTAAAATAATGTTGCTAGTAGCACAGTAGCAGAGTTTAAAGTTTGCTAAATTAATTGTGGGCTCAATAACAGCTTTCATATTTCCTATTGTGTTTACATTTTATTCTAAGACTGGAGAAAGTTCTTTTTAAAATTTTGGGGTCGAATACATATATTTAAGAAAATATATAAAGGTCACTTTTAAAACTTGCATTTGGGCCAGGCATGGTGGCTTATACTTCTAATCCCAGCACTTTGAGAGGCCGAGGCAGGAGGATCACCTGAGGTCAGGAGTTTAAGACCATACTGGCCAACATGGCAAAACCCTGTCTCTACTAAAAATACAAAAAATTAGCTAGGCATGGTGTCACGCACCTGTAATCCCGGCTACTAGGGAGGCTGAGGCAAGAGAATTGCTTGAACCCAGCAGGCGGAGGTTGCAGTGAGCTGAGACCACGTCACTGCACTCCAGCCTGGGTGAAAGAGCAAGACTCCGTCAAATCAATCAATCAATCAATCAATCAATCAATCAATCTATGTTGCATTTAGATAGTTTAATAGTGACCAAGAGGTATTAATATATTTTACTGAAGACCACATGCTTTAAATTATATTTTCTTCTAAAGGTAAGAGAACAATTGTATAGTGTTCAAATGACATTTATGTTCATCATTTCATATTATCCTTAGAATGATCCTTTGGAATAAGACGAGGACAATATTATCTCCACTTATAGATGATGAAATTCAGATTAAAAAGCTCAGCACTGTACAATAAAAGCCTACAGAAACTGAATGACTACAGGTTGGCTTGAATTTTTATCTATTTGTCTCCAAGTCCTGTATTTTATTGTCTGAAACATCCACTATTATCTATGATAGTGAAATGTTTTTGACTTATAAAACGATTAACTATAAATCTTAATTACCACCTCTCAGAATCCATTTCTTAGTTAATATAGAGGTTTTCTTTCTTGAATTTGGTTTCACTTAGCTTTGTTTTTAATAATGGAAGGAAAAGCTGCAAATACAACTTATGTTTATAAATTTAAAAATAACCATCAGGAAGTGCAAACATTTCATTTACTGTGTTTAGTTTCTATCCTTAGATGAACTCCACAATGGTTTGGACTTACTTAATATACTTAAAAACATTTGCACCTCTTGTTCAGATCATTTTAATAAATATTGATTGACTGCGTATTCTTGGCAGGGGAATTGCAAAGGAAAGTGCAGTCCTTGTTTAGGAAGGTAATCATCTAAGCAAAATATATACGGAAAAAATAATTACAATACAGCCTGGTTAAGTGCAATGCAAACACTGGAAAATAGGAAACTATTAACTTTAAAGAGCCATATAAGGTCAGATTGAGGAACAAAACTGAAGCAACGTTTAGTAACTGGGAGCAGAATATTAACAGTCTGTTTATATGAGGATGGCATCATATTATCACAAACTGTAAGTTATCTTAATAGATAACTGTCTAATTAATAACAGAAAAATATTTGTATATCAAAAGAAATATTTTAGTTAACATTTTTAACTGGTTATAAATCATAAGCCATTCAGCAGCATCTTTTATAATTTTATAGACATACTTTGCAAATAATTTTTCTTGGGGCATATGTCAGGATGATTTCATATTGGGTGGTTGGCTTTGTTTCATTTTCACTGTCCTTGTTGGGCATCTTTCTTTCCTCAGGAGGATGTTGTCTCTTACACCCAGGTTATTTGTTAAAGTCTTTGGATCTATACTTAACTGATGACCTAGAAGAGCGATTCTCAAAAGTGTGAGTCCTGGACCAGCAGCAACAGCATCACCGGGAACTTGTTAGAAATGCACATTCTCAGGCCACTCCCTAGACCTGAATCAGAAACCCTGGGGTTGGAGCTCAGCAATTACCCTGCAGGTAATTCTGATGCATGCTCAAGTTTGAGAACCACTGGCCTAGAAGAAATGAACTACTGCAACTTATGAGGAGTCATGAGATCCAGCTCACTTTTGCTCAATACCTATCAAAAGCTTGTCCAAGAGTGATTATGGAGGATTGCATGCAGGATACACACTCCATTAAATCCTCTAAAATCTAACTTTGATTAATTAAGTACAGGGTTATTGCTGATGGCCTCATAACTATACCACCATTATAATGGATCCATATAAAATTGCTTAATGTCGGTAGCCTAAATTTAGGAACATTATAGTTTTAAAAATACTTAATTGGCTACTTTATTTAAGAATGTTTTAGGGATGTCATTCAATATCTTTTCCAGTGTTTACTACCTAAGATCCCACTGGGGTTAAAATATAACTCAGATTTCACTGTTAGGAATAGTTCTGTTTGTGAGCAACTTACTTCCTTTCATGTTACACAGTGAACCCTGTAATTTAATTATGATTTTCTCTTCATACGAGCTGTTAGAAGGCTTAGCATTAGATTTGTGGCTAACCTCTAGCAAAGATATAATACTTAATGATGTGACTGTTCTGATTCCAAAACTTTTTTCTCTTGTTTTTTTCTTTTAAAATAAAAACACATTTAACTTACCTTCTTACTTGTGCGATGTAATGGTCATTTTAAGTTTCTTTTTAACGACAAGTTGAAGGATTGCTTAATTAATTAACAAATAATATTAAAACCTATGTGTCTATAGAAGATGCTGAACTATACGAAATTTTGCAAGAAATAGAATTCAGAAGTATTAGTACAGTTTTGGGTTAATAAAATGGAATGGAGAATGTAATGTCAATAAAGATACTCTCATCAAAATGAGAATCTGAAACTTACAGTGGCTCAAGGATTTTCTGGTGGTCAGTGAGGCTAGTTAATGGCAGAACCAACATGAGAATTTAAGTCACCTAACCTAGATGTCTAAGTACTTATTCCATTGTTTCATGGGGCTTGAAGTCTTTAATGCAATTTAAAATTGTATATTTACTTTTAAAATATTACATATACATATATTAATATATACAACCCATTCCTTTTAGATTATGTATTCTTCATTTATATTTTATATGTTATCTACATTTAAAAATCTACAGAGAAAAAGTAGGTTTTTCTTTTAAGAAATATCATTATCCACAGCATTAAGCATTCAGATTCAAAGAACCTTAGGGATACAGAGATTTGAGGGATTAGATGAATAAGTTGAGGCCTCTACGACTACTTGCCTAAAGTAATACAGCTCTTTAGTGGTAGAATCAGGACTGGAACATAAGCCTCTTTACTCCTTGTAGTAGAGGTTTTGCTACCATAGAGAAAGACAAACAAACAAGAATTTTTTCACATAAAAAGTAATTGTGATGTGTAAAAGTCCAATTAATGCAGAGATATTTTAAGCCAGAATAAAGATGGGGAGTTGTTGAAACTAATTTAATTGTGCCTATCTGTTCTTGAAGTAGGGTCTGTTCTTTTATCACATTTATCAATCTTTTTATCCATTCTATTCTATAAATGCATATCACAACTCACTACAGGAGGTGACTGAGTGAGCTTTACAGTGATAAATTTTTCTTGTTAGGAGAAATTACATCCACTAACTTGAGCTACTTCAGCATGAAATTGAAAAAGAATCATTTTGTCTTAATTTACATTCTTGATTCAATGAGAAAAATGTGAATTAACCCAACAGAACTACAGATGCTTGCCTCAGAGACTAAAGGTAAACTAAATTAGTATCATTAGAAGTTCATCAATTTAAACATCCTCCAATTTATTAGAATAGATTTTAAGCAAGGTTATTAAGATTAGTTATGCCGAACCTATATATGTTTCCAAATGTTCATTTTTTACTTTGGTTCAACTTTATTGTTTTTGATACATCTTTATCAATACTCCTGTGTGGTTTTCATTTCTCACCTAAGCTGTGCACATCATTTCTTAATCAAAATCACTGGGATAGTGCTGCGGTTCACTAGCCTTAGGAGCTGCTATTTGCTTTGAATAAATTACATGAAAACATGTTGATTGATAGATGTTGCATGTCAGAAAAGAAGATAACTGTATCTTCTTCAGCTTACTAAAAGGTCATGCACACAGAGTGATAGGAACAGCCACAGACAACTTTGAGATAAAGTGTATCATGAAAAGGTGTGCAATCCTGAAGCTGTGAAACATGGACTTGAAAAGCATTTTCTTTTCAAATAGAAAGAAAGTATATCCAGTTACATTTAAGTGTTAAAGTAAAAATAAAATATATTTTATCTTAACTATATTTCCCAATATTTTAGTAATACACAGTCTCTGCTTTTCTCATGTGATTAAAACAGTGAAATTCATAATTATTTTTAAATTGATCTTTTAACTTAAAATCTTGTAAGGATATGGAAAAATTTGAGAAAATACCTTAATTTTATAATACACATTTATATAACAGTCTTAGGGAAATGAAATAAATCTACATGTAGATAAATATTTCATATTAATAAACTGGAAACAAGATTTGGTAGGCTTTCCTTTTTAACTTGAATCTCCAACATATCTAATTGTGTCTAGAAATAATCTGTGAATTGAGGCTTATGTTTTGTTTTTTGTTTCATTTTTCAGGCGATCGGTATGTTTCTAAAGTGTGGGATTTTAAACTGCATTTACCTAAATGTTTATATTAAAACAAAACCAAAAGCACTTAAAATAAACTTCTGCATGTAAATATTGTAATTTTTTTTTTTGGTCATTCAGCATACTTAAGGCATATCTGTGCTAATGTTAAGCCTAATATTAAAAAGAAAATTCTGTTCTTTTATTAATATTCCTTATCTTTGCATTCATTAACCTAGCTAAGTTTAGTTAAAAAAGAAATCCGACAGTGTTTTGGAAGTATAGTTTTAAAAGTAGGATGGAATGTTTTTAGTTTCAGAAAAAACACTAGCCATGTTCTTATCTATCCCAAATTACTTTGTTCTCCAACAGAGCTGCCAAACTGTCAAACTGTCCAGCTTCAGTATATAACAAAGATTCTGTTGTATTGTAAAGATATTCATAACAATTTTTATGGAAGGCTGAAAGTGTATAAGTTCACAGTTGTAGCGATAACATGGCACTCTTCACTGTTTGGCTTGTTTATATTGGCACAGATCCCCAAAGCGGAGACTGACAGAGTCATGCAGAAATCTGGTATTTGAGTTGAAATTTACACACTTTAAGTGATGAACTAAACAGGCTGGTGTTTTCTTTTTCTTACTCAAAAAGTGCAAGGTTACACAATACAGACGGTTTTCATCTTTTCCCATAAATGCACAGATTCCTGGGATATAAATGACTGAATTCATCACCAATTCATCAGGGACGCTGAGCTATGCAGTTCTGTTTACAGTGGCAGAAAGTTAATATAAATTTTCATCAGAAGGGGAAGTTTACACATATGATTCTATTTGTCCTTCATTATTAGCACCTGAGTCTAGGCTAGAACGCATAATTGTCTACAGGCACAGGCCAAATAGATGCAAGGGAAAGGCAAATAAGCACACCAAAAATAATTTTATGGTTGTCTGTTACAATTCTCTCACTGGGATTCTTAATCTAGAAAATCAATAAACAACAGGAGTGAAACTCTTTTCCTCTGCTCAGGCATGGCACAGCTGAAAGTAGCACACAGAAAAACCATTGTGCTTCTTTTTGTTTTAGTTTATTCTTTCTGTGAAGTTTATTGGATCCCCCTTTTCCTCAAGCAAAATATATCCTGAGTCAGTCTGCTATTTTTTATACATTTTTCAATCATTTTTTTGGTTCAAGTGACAGCAAATTTGACCTGGCAAAATAGTACCTTCATTTAATTTTTGAAAATAAGTTAATTTAGGAGTATCTATTTATCATAAAGATTTAAAAAAAATTTTATTGTATTACCATCTGAACATTTGTGGAAACTCAGACATTACAGTAGACCAGTGCTTTCTAAGGATGACAATGGCTAACCCACACTAATGACAAAGCCAAGATCAATGATCCTGATTTTAGGGTAATGGACATCTATTCCCTAATATATCTTGATATATTAAAAGATATATATTAAAAGTAGCCTATTTGTGGATATCATGCTCTGTCAACATCAAGGATACATTTATTATATCTAATTTTATATTTCATGCTTGTTTTAATATAATTTATTTTGTTGGAATTATTATTTAATATAGTTATTTAATATAATTTATTTTGTTGGAATTGTGTCTTTTAAGTTAAAATAAGCTAAATTAACCCATCTTTTACCCACTGTTGAAAGTTGTTTACTTTTTCCCCCAATCTGGACCTCAGTATCAACTTTCACTTTATTTTGTTCTTCTGGTTGACTTTGTTGATAAATAGCCTATGCTCTTTTTTGTCCCCATTTGTTCCTTAATAAAATATTGCTACTTCTGTGTTTAGTAGCCTAATTTTAATGTAGTTAAAATTATATTAAAATTTAATATAAATAAATTTTACTTTATTGATTTGTAGATAAAAAATAATGTTCATTAAATAAAAGACCATATATTTCTAACAAGCGTAAAGAAAAATGTAGACTCAATACAACTTATGGAGGTTCAAATGCCAAATGTGACTAGGTAGTACATAAAAATAAAATATTGGAAAAAGATTTTGAAAGCGATTGCACAGTTTTTGCAAATATATGTTTTGATAATTTTTCACACAGGTTAATTTCAAAGCAACAGAGTTAATTTTTACTATAATCTATAAAATCAATTCAATTTCTTTGTTTTTCTAATTTGCTTATCAAAATCTTACAGTCTGTATTCTACATTAAATGTTACATTGATAATTTTAAGCAATTATTCAGAATCTTTCATTACATTTTTCTCTCCATTTGCCCTACTTACAATGAAAATTTATACATTTCTTTCACTTAAATTTCTCAAGAGAATGTTGAGCCATGATGATAGTATCTGCCTTTCACCTATACTTATGCAGATTATACTCCCAGCAACATTTGTATAGTAAGTACAATTCCATAATTTTTCTGATGTACTACATTTAACTGATGTTATTTCTGTTCTTTGATATCAACATTATAAATAGTTCCAGTATATTTTACTAATTTTTAAGTAAAATTTACTAAAGTTACGTAAAGTGTTTATAATACATTTCATCTTTTATATTTACGGTCTCCCTATTAAAATATTTGAGAAGAGGCTGTATCAATATTCACCCAAAAGAGAAAAAGAGTCATACAGAGAATGTTGTGTCAACATGATAAGCATCTGGATGAAAACTAAACAAATTATGCAAATGGACAGATGTTTTCTGTATAAAATATGTGGATAGATTTTTCAGGTTTCATCCAGATGTTTGGAATCGTGTGGATGTAATCATGACCTCTTTGTGACCCTTTCTTTCGCTATCACATGCAGATTAAATGACTCAGTTAAAAGCATTGGTATTAGATTTTAAAAATGCTCAGGATCTCATTTAGCCTTGACTTTAGTGTTTTTTTCACTAGAATAACCTGAACTACTAAGTCTCCAGACACAATTAGTTTGACTGCTTTTAATTTAAAAATTACTAAATATTAGTTGGTTACTTATCAACTCAAATCATGCATTTAGATTTTCATATATGCATATCTTCAAACATAGTTCTGACTTCTCATTTCTCCATTTTCCTTTGTTGTCTCTGTTTCCTTTTTTGGAATAAAACCTCACTAATTTATCTAATAAATTTCAGATTAATTAAACAAGTTAGTCATTAAATCAAGATTATAGGGGGAAGGATTTAAGGAATCAAATTGTTTTCAAACACTTGAACTAATGTAGGAGCACTCATTCTCATATAAATAGTGTGCTAATTACAAATTATTCTTTTCTGTTAATTAAAACAGGTCAGCAGGATTTCTACTTGGCAACACTTAGCTTAAGTGTTCAAGTTGCTATATGTACTTGAAATTAATGAAACTGAATTACCTTTAAAATGTCAGGCTTTTCATTATTTTCTGTGATTATTTGCACTCATTCCTTTTAATTATTTTAATGCAGAGAGATTTAATTTTATATGCATATTTATCTATCAATTTTATAAATTATTTTAGCAGTATTTAGAGATTAAATAATAGGTGAAGTTAGGATAATCACTCTCCCCCCCCCCAAAAAAAAAATCAACACAAAAATTTTTGTGCTGTCTAATTGATTTCAGAATGAAACTAGAAAGCCCTTACTAACCTGTTACAACTTCTTTTGGGGGGGTCTTCATTTCTACCATTTTTAAAACCACGTCATAGATGGCAGGTAGATATTCCCTTATGTGATCTATAGGTTTTTTGTGTATTCAGAAGGATTCTACAGTTAAACCTCTCTTTAATGGATAAAAATGCTGTTTTTAAAAGTCATGTATTTTATGCATAAGGGGAGGGGAGTTGGAAGAATAGTAGTAGACCTGATGTATATTTCCATGCTGGTTCCAAACTCCAGCAATCTCATTCTACTTACTTTTTTGTAGCATACTGTTTCTTGAACATGTGTTTATATATACTGTTTGCTGTTTTTAGCTCTTTGAAACACCTTAAAATGAACAACCTTTTTATCTTTTCTACTTCCATCCCCACATTCAAAACAACAAAAAAAGGCATTAATAATAACAGTCAGATCAGTACCTACAAAAGTATGTAGCACTTGGCAGATGCTTAATAAATACTTGCTTAGTGAATGAACAAATATTTTGACAGGAAAACAATAATGATTATTTTTTATTCATACTAAGGAGACATGAACAATGACATTGAGCAATTTACCAACTAATCAAGATCAGTTACTTATACATTGCTATGTGAACTTTGGCAAGATTACACTATTCTGGCCTAAGTTTTCTGCCTTTTTGGTTTGTCTTATTTCTACTTTGTCTTTATGTTAGTGTAATTCTTGCAACTCCAAAATGTCTTCATATTTTTTTCATAAAACTGAGGTCTTAATCATGGTACTCTTATATCAATTATATAAGTATAATTTCATTGAAACTAAGACAGAAATCATATATTAGTACTACCAAAATGTTAATACAGGAAAATTTAATCATGTATTATCAAATTTTATTAATCACTTTTATGTCACCTCTTTGAATAGTTATTTGAGATTTATTTTCCATATATATATATAAAAAATCAAAGTATGTTTTCCCATTTTTTTATTTTTATAATTGCATGGAGTCAGAATGCTTGAAGATGTTTTAATGTCAGCATCAATGGTTACACCAAATATTTCACATTTATTGCAACCTAATTTAAATTTATATAATATTGTTTCAAATATTGTACAAATTCAAAATTCTCAGGGCTCCAGAACTGGCCTGATTTCATTGATTAAGTGCTCAGTGGTTGGCACTCACTAGAACTTCCTCAATGAATGATGGAACATTGAATGTAAGAGAAGCTTTCAGGAGATATATAAGCTATAAGCTATATTTATTGTGGGCTAATGTATGTCTGCTTGTTGTAGGAGTATGTATCTTTGTAGAATGTTGAATTATTTTTCATTATCAGGCCTTTAAAATAAAAAGAGCTGTTACTCAATGATAAAATAGAAAATGTTTTCTAATGCTATGTTTAACAATCTTTAATAACCACTCATCTCTGAAAATAAATACTGTTGATGTTTAAAACCCAAAGAAACATTATCAGTTGGTTTCTTGGAAGTAATACATTCTTGTGAAATTAAATTCTTACCCCTACCCCCAAATAAATGAAAAACAAACTTTTGTATCAATAACTAATAAGCTGTGTATCTAATTAGACAAAATGGAAAATCTATCTATCCTACCTGATTTCTTTCTTGTCAGGAGTCTAAAATTATCTATTAATTTCCTTAAAGCTATCTTAGCAAGCAGAAGTGAAGCTATTCGAAATAATGTTGCATTGACAGCTACTTATTTATTCATAATTGTGATGATGTGTTTTCCGGGATGCAATTTCACCATTGTGTACATAGAGTGATGTTACTTGTTTTATTTGACCAAAAGTTGAAATTGAACTGGATCTTGGATCTGTAAATATATTCCTCATCTCAGGGATAATGAGATGTTAAAAACTGAGAAATAAAAAAATTAGGAAATTAATTTTTTCACAAAAAATTGAAAAGTCTGGAAGTCATTGCTTGCTGACATTGACTCAATGGCTGAAGGATGTTACACCTGAAGTTTTGGTAATAATATGTCCTTTATAGTCACAAGATAGTGGGGACTATGTCCCAATACCTGCAGAAATAAGGGGAAGGCCACAGGACTAAAGAATGCCTATATTAGGAAAATAACTCCCCTGTTAGAAATTAGTTTTCACCAGTACACATTATCTTCTCTAATAAAGTCATGTTTGTTAGTAAGGAGGAAGGAGGCAATATATATTGAGTATTCCCCTAGAAGACTCTGCCACAGAGATGGATATAAGTTCATTTCACCTAAGAACAAAGGGTAATATTTATCATTCATCCAATGAGACATTAAGTGCTTGGTGTATGTCAGAAACTGTCCTAGGTGATAGAAATACAAAAGTGAATAGATAGGACGTATTTCTCACCCTGAAAGCACACATACTTTTTTAAAAACATATTTTATTAAATAATTAAAGTATTAATTTAAATGTGATAGTGGATTGGCTAGGAAATAACAAGCATAACTTTTTCTGCTTGGGAAAAAGTCAGGGGACTATAGTGAAAGTGAAACTCAAGCTTAGTCCTGAAAGATGAGTAGGTTTGAGAAATATACAAAAGGAGAGGAAGAGTGGGAAGGAAAAAAGCTTTCCGTGGCAGAGGGATCATCCAGTTCAAAAGTGTAGAGTCATTCATTCATTTAGCAATTGTTTGTTAGCAGCTAGTTGTGAGGTAGAGTGAGCCAGTAACTGGGGACACATGAATGAATAAAACTGAAATGAACTTTACCTTCTAGAGCTTGTGGTCTAGTCCTACAAAAGTATGTAGTCTTAGTGCTTTGGCCCAGCTGGAGCACAGGAAGCCTATACAGAAGGAAAGCCCTTATAGAACTCAATAAATCTCCTTTGGGATACAAATTAAGGAGAAAAGGAGCAGGGCACCTAAAGGGTGGAGCTGTAAGACCCCATCCTCACTTTTGACCTGTTAATTGTTTTAGAAAGGTGAGCCATTAAATAGATTTTTAGCAGAGAATAATATAATCAAGTTTGAATTTTATAAGGTTAGAGTAACAGCCGTAAAAAGGATTGATCTGGGCCAAACTTTAAGAATTAAAATTGGGAATTCACTTAGTAGATTGCTCTGATAGACCAACAAAAGATAAGACCTGAGACTGAGGCCGTAGTTACAGTAATGTAGAGTAATGAGTATAGCAAATACTAAGGAAGCAGTATTAACAAGACATGGGGAAGGTTTGGATGGAGGGGTGGCCAGGATAAATCAAGCATATATCTAAAAGTTTTTAGACTTCTCTTATGAGGAACATTATTAAAAAGATCTTAAAGAGGTAAAGGAGCAAGCTTTGTGTATTTGAGAGATTCTAGATAGAGGGAACAGTATGTGCAATGGCGTTAAGATGGAAGTGTGCTTTCTCTGTTTGAGGTTTAGCAAGGATACCAGTGTGTCTGGAGCAGAGTGAGCAAAGGATATAACAGTATGAAAGTTAGAGTCTTCAGGATAGCAGTTGGACAGTTTACGTACAGATTGTATTCTAAACAAGACAGGAAGTCCATGGAGGCCTTAGAAAAGGGAATCAACATGATGTGGCTTAAGGGTTTTTTGGGTGTTTTTGTTGTTGTTGTTGTTGTTGTTGTTTTGTTTTGTTTTGTTTTTTGAGACGGAGTTTCGCTCTTGTTGCCCAGGCTGGAGTGCAGTATTTTTTTTTTTTTAATACTTTAAGTTCTAGGGTACATGTGCATAACGTGCAGGTTTGTTACATATGTATGCTTGTGCCATGTTGGTGTGCTGCATCCATCAACTCGTCAGCACCCATCAACTCGTCATTTACATCAGGTATAACTCTCAATGCCATCCCTCCCCTCTCCCCCCTCCCCATGATAGGCCCCAGTGTGTGATGTTCCCCTTCCTGAGTCCAAGGGATCTCATTGTTTAGTTCCCACCTATGAGTGAGAACATGCGGTGTTTGGTTTTCTGTTCTTGCGATAGTTTGCTGAGAATGATAGTTTCCAGCTGCATCCATGTCCCTACAAAGGACACAAACTCATCCTTTTTTATGGCTGCACAGTATTCCATGGTGTATATGTGCCACATTTTCTTAATCCAGTCTGTCACTGATGGACATTTGGGTTGATTCCAAGTCTTTGCTATTGTGAATAGTGCCGCAATAAACATACGTGTGCATGTGTCTTTATAGCAGCATGATTTATAATCCTTTGGGTATATACCCAGTAATGGGATGGCTGGGTCATATGGTACTTCTAGTTCTAGATCCTTGAGGAATCGCCATACTGTTTTCCATAATGGTTGAACTAGTTTTACAATCCCACCAACAGTGTAAAAGTGTTCCTATTTCTCCACATCCTCTCCAGCACCTGTTGTTTCCTGACTTTTTAATGATTGCCTTTCTAACTGGTGTGAGATGGTATCTCATTGTGGTTTTGATTTGCATTTCTCTGATGGCCAGTGATGATGAGCATTTTTTCATGTGTCTGTTGGCTATATGAATGTCTTCTTTTGAGAAATGTCTGTTCATATCCTGTGCCCACTTTTTGATGGGGTTGTTTGTTTTTTTCTTGTAAATTTGTTTGAGTTCTTTGTAGGTTCTGGATATTAGCCCTTTGTCAGATGAGTAGATTGCAGAAATTTTCTCCCATTCTGTAGGTTGCCTGTTCACTCTGATGGTAGTTTCTTTGCTGTGCAGAAGCTCTTTAGTCTAATTAGATCCCATTTGTCAATTTTTCTTTTGTTGCCATTGCTTTTGGTGTTTTAGACATGAAGTCCTTGCCCATGCCTATGTCCTGAGTGGTATTACCTAGGTTTTCTTCTAGGGTTTTTGTGGTATTAGGTCTAACATTTAAGTCTCTAATCCATCTTGAATTAATTTTCATATAAGGAGTAAGGAAAGGATCCAGTTTCAGCTTTCTACTTATGGCTAGCCAGTTTTCCCAGCACCATTTATTTTGGCTGCTCTATGCAAAATATTTTGAAGGCAGTGGAAAGGGGAAAATGGAAAAAAAAGAAGGGTATTATGAAAGTCCAGGGAAGAAATGGTAGGAGCTTGAACTAGGCTGTGTGCAGTGGAAGTGGTATAAAGTTTTATAAATTCTGGGTGCATTTCAAAGATTTTGTTAATTTTTGATAGGTCGATGTGAATTTGTCAGAGATAAAGAGGAATCAAGGATGATCGCAACATTTGGAGTTAGTTCAAATTAGTGAATTGAAAAAGAGCAGAAAGGTACTTGTTTGTTTTGTTTTGTTTTTCTTTGGTGGGGGGGCTTGTTAATAAGGAGTTCAGTTGATAAATTATTAAATTTCATAATTTTATTTGAGAAACAAATGGCATGATCAAGGCAACTGGACAATTCAGGGAGTTTATGGGAGACATGGGAAACTGTAGATAAAAATCTATGAGTTGGCAGCATATAGATGATATACAAGATCATGAGTCTGAGTAAGACCACCTAGTGAATTAATGAAGAGTTTAGAGGAAAAGGGAAGGGAAGAATAGGGGTAAAGAGAAGGGAAAGCCGGGCGCGGTGGCTCAAGCCTGTAATCCCAGCACTTGGGAGGCCGAGACGGGCGGATCACGAGGTCAGGAGATCAAGACCATCCTGGCTAACATGGTGAAACCCCGTCTCTACTAAAAATACAAAAAACTAGCTGGGCGACCTGGCGGGCGCCTGTAGTCCCAGCTACTCTGGAGGCTGAGGCAGGAGAATGGCGTGAACCCGGGAGGCGGAGCTTGCAGTGAGCTGAGATCTGGCCACTGCACTCCAGCCTGGGCGACAGAGCAAGACTCCGTCTCAAAGAAAAAAAAAAAAAAAAAAAAAGAGATGGGAAAAAAGGTGCTCACAAACACTTTAAGACTGGGAGAGGTAGAAAACATGGTCAGAAAGCTGAGAAGTAGCAGCCAGTGCACAGAGTGATAAGAAGGAAAGGTAGATGAGAACTGGGAAAAGACTGACATTAAATGATGAGCAGAGGAAGAGAAGCTCACAATACATTTTTGTCCAAACTACTTTCATGGCTTATTAGAAGTGAGATTCATGTTACTATATCCTATTTTGAACTTTCACATTTAAAGTAAGTGTACAGAAGAGACGTCCTGAATGAGGCGGATCAAAATTTTCATCTCAGTGTAATTGAGCTGTCCTGATTGCTGGTACAGACAGAAGGTTTTTCATTTTCCATGACAGATATGCTATTTCTCTCTTCATAGTTAAATTTTTGAAGGCCAATATTTATTCCATTCAATTATCTCTTTATGGCCAGGCATTTATTTGGTGTTTAAGGCATGTTAGAACAAAGCAGAGGAAATGGGTTGGAAAAGGATGGCAACTAAAATAGGATAAGAAGAAGAATACAAGAGTGGATGTAATTCATACTTAACTTGTGCGTCTACGAAAGGGCTCATTTTGCATATTTGTAACTTACAAGGTTGATTTTATAATTTCAAACTTTTTCCTTAAGTTAAGATTTCCCACAGACAAATGTAATCTTTTGAACCAAATGGATATAAAGATAGAATAAAGGGCACTTTTAAAAAGTATGTCTTTTACCACAATGAGTTACCATTTCATGCCAGTTAGAATGGCGATCATTAAAAAGTCAGGAAACAACAGATGCTGGGAGAGCATGTGGAGAAATAGGAATGCTTTTACACTGTTGGTGGGAGATATAATTAGTTGAACCATTGCTGGAAGAGAGTGTGGCGATTCCTCAAAGATCTAGAACAGAAATACCATCTGACCAGCACATCCTATTACTAGATATACCCAAAGGATTTATAAACATTCTGCTATGAAGACACATGCATACATATGTTTATTACAAGCACTAGTCACAATAGCAAAGACTTGAAACCAAACTCAAAGCCCCATCAATGATAAACTCAATAAACATATTACTGGCACATACACCACCTGGAATACTATGCAGCCGTAAAAAGGATGAGTTCATGTCCTTTGCAGGGACATGATGAAGCTGAAACACCATCATTCTCAGCAAACTAACACAAGAACAGAAAATCAAACACTGCATGTTCTCACTCATAAGTGGGAAATTGAACAATGAGAACACATGGAAATGGGGAGGGGAACATCACACACCAGGGCCTGTCAGGGGATGGAGGGCAAGGGGAGGGCGACTGGCAATTAGGAGAAATATTTAATGTAGATGACGGGTTGATGGGTGCAGCAAACCACCATGGCACATGTATACCTATGTAAACAAGTCTGCACGTTCTGTACATGTATCCCAGAACTTAAAATATAATTTTTTTTTTTTTTAAGTACCTACTGACATTTCTCAACATCTCTTAATACAAACTGGTTGTGTGCTGGTGCAGTGAAAACAGATAGGAATCAAAGAAAGACTCTTGCAACAGAAAGCTTTTGTATCAGTGAGTGTGAGGGTTGGGGGAAGGAATAATTCAGTGGAGAGCCAAAGACTAGCCAGATTTTAGAGAATTTATCAGACAACTTGCCTTAGGACATGTTTTGGAATGTAGGAGAGGAGAAGTTAAATTTTCAGGGGAGAGATGATGGGCTAGACAGTTACACTACAAAATAGAATTGTTCTTATTATTGGTACATAAATGTATAATTCATTGATAACTTTAATGAAGGATATTCTACTGTTGTATTTCCAACCAACTTTTGCTTCATTATTATCTCTTGAAAGCCAACATATTTCTTGTCTGTAAATTTGAGGTTATGTTTAATTGCTAAAATTGTATTCTGCATAATCATTTACTTTGTCCATGTTTTAATGTTTTATAATTATTATTGTAATTACTATTTTCAGTAATATGGCTTAAATACTAGTTTCTATCCAAAAATTATTTTAAAACACCAAATAAATGAATAGAATTGAATTGCAATTTAAATAATAAGACTATATATCATTATTATAATTTATCAGCTGAAAGTTATTATATTATTAAACTTAAGGGTTTGATTTTTGTTTGGGTATAAATTTGGATTTTTTTGTTTAATATAATTAGTTATAGCTTTATATTTGTTGAAAAGTCATGTTCTAGTGCCTCGCAACAGCCTTTTCCAATTTATGTTATTGCAAGACCTTCTCAAAGTGAACAGAAAAGGCAGAGCTTTTAATAATACAGAAGCATGTTTATAAATATTTTCATAAGTTTCACTTACAGGCAGTCCCTACTTCTTAATAGGCATTTATACATACAATCATTTCTATGTCCATTGTTCAGAAATTTTGTTATAGAAACAGTGTTGTATATGATCCCATACCAATTCTCAAAAGCTTATGTATAACCATAACATAGCTTAAGTAATACTAACAGAGTAATGTCTGGACCCTTTGTGTCTGAGTCCAGATCTCGGAGGTCTAGAACAGAATGGGATGGAAAGGGCTGCATGTAACAGTTCTCATGAAGCACATGGAGCAGTTTCTCACAGCATGAATGAGCAAAGGTTTGCTCAGTAATTTCTGATGGGGTACTGTAGGAGGGATAGAGTGAATAAGGAGTATTGTCTTTAAGAAGGGATGTATCCATTTTGGGAACTGAAGGGAGATAGGATATCTCACTTTTTTAAGTCATAATTTTGCTTTTATGTATGCACTTGAAAATTAGTAGTCTAGTGAAAGAAAATGAAAGAAAATATTGGGATTCTTGGGGTCAAATTAATACTATTTTAAAAACTAGGCTGGGTGCGGTGACTCACACCTGTAATCCTGGCACTTTGGAAGGCCAAGGCTGGTGGATCATGAGGTCAAGAGATCAAGATCATCCTGGCCACTGTTTCTACTAAAAATAAAAAAATTAGCTGGGTGTGGTGGCACGCGCCTGTAGTCCCAGCTACTCGGGGGGCTGAGGCAGGAGAATCACTTGTACGCGGGAGGCGGAGACTGCAGTGAGCTGAGATCACTTGCCACTGCACTCCAGCCTAGCGACAGAGCAAGACTCCATCTCAAAACAAAACAAGCAACAACAACAAAAAACCCACTATTACCTTGGTAAATTACTCAACCTCTCTAGGACTACTTTCATAATACAGTGTGAGGAGATTTAATGAATATTCTCCAGAGTGCTTTTTTAGCTGTAAAATGTTATATTCTGCCATTGTAGTTTCAGTAATGAATACAATGTAGTGGAAATAGACTTAAAAAATGGTCAGGGGACATCTTCTTACTTTCCATGCTTTGTGTAATGAATTGGGATGTTGTTATGATTAATAACAGTAGTAATAAATATGACTATAATTAGTAAGGTATCAAAATTTACCTAGTAAAGAAGTAGTTATCAGTTTTGGCTTATAATTAGAATCACTTAGAGAGCTTTTAAAAAAAATAGATATTCTTAGACCCCACCTCAAACCTAATTAAATCAGAATCTTTAGGAGTTGAGCCTAAGATTCTGTCTTTATAACATAGTCTTCTGTGGGATTCTGATGATGCTCTGAGTAAAGAAGCATTGTAGTAGATGTCCTTAGTGAACTGAAATGAAAATTTGGCGTAATTTGATATTTTCATAGAAAGTTTTATATAGAAGAGCCCTAGCAATTGGTTTGTTTTCAGTATTTTTCATATTCTTTCTGAAGTCCTATTTAAACATAAATCTGCAGAGTAAACCATTTCTTCTTAAAGGTAAATTTCAGCTAAAAAGTCTTAATTTTTAGAATCTTGCATAATATAATTTTCTCATTAAGTGTTCTTTATATTTAGTGTTTTATTAATTATGCTTTTTTATATATCACAAGCAAAAGGCATATAGGAAATGGCAAACTGTTGCCTATTTTAAATCAAAATAGGGTCCAAACTGCTAAGATATATTTCAAATATGTGAAGATATTTGTGGCATTGTGGCCATACCCAAGTACAAATTTTATCACTAACATTTCTTAAATTAATAAGTTAACATTGTACATATGTGTGTATCTATATTTCACGAACATTTTTAAAATTGATATTAATGTTGTATCTTA
>NW_022143757.1:0-10351 GCF_007565055.1 Rhinopithecus roxellana
AAGTGAAGAGTGAAGGGCAAATTTGGCTTCTAATAAAACAGTAGCTGAAATTTGAGTGCAAATCTCTCTTTTGAAATAAACAAAGATACCTTTTACTTGCAGAACTTTCCGTTGTAATGAAGTCAAGGCTAGAAACAGTTAAAATAGGATAATACTTGAAAGTGAATGAGTACATAAATAAGATTTTGTGTTGCTTTACCTAACTCCTGCTCTCTTTCCATTTACAGTTATTCAAGAGCAAGAAAATGACCTATGCCTCTATCCTTGAGCTCAGACATCTCCTTAAATAAGTCACAGTAGATGACTGCCCAAGGGACTCTGGTTGTTATATCTCATCAGGAAATTCAGATAATGGCCAAAGAGGGGACTGAAAAAAAAAAGTCTGAAAATTTGTCTGACATGGTACATAAGATTACTATCGCAGAGCCAAGTGACTGAACACACACTCTCAACTATATATCTACAGATGCATCCGTTTTAACTCTTCTTGAGTTAAAACATCAAATAGGAGAGGAAGATAAATATTTGTAAATAAAACCTAGGTTTAAATGTTTTAATCTGAATAATTGTACATAAAATTTTGTATCTCTAACATTCCAAATTATTGTCAATAAATATATATTTATTATTTTAAATACTATGTGTTAACATTTCACTTGCCTGTATTAGAAAGGCATAATGTAAGACTTTGGTATGTGTGACATATGCTTCATTTGACTTTCTTTTACAAGTACAATATCTGCAAAAAACAAAGTAACCTTTTTTCCTACCTGCCAGTTTTGCATTTGTATATGTTATTGAACAAATAGTATTAGAGGATTCACTGTTGAAACAAGTTGTCCAAGCAATGCCATATTCATTTTTACACTTATTGGGAAACTGTGAGTTAATATTGGACACATTGTATCCTGATCCACAGTGGAGTTTCAGTAATTATATTTTGTTGACTTTATTTTGTTTTCTAGTATAAAAGTATAGATAATGTGTTGTCACTTCTGATTTAGTGAAATCAATTGTAATAATTTTACAGATATTTTGTCTTTAAGTGTAAATATTTTAAAATTCGACATAACCTAATGTTAATAATAAAAAGAACTATTTGCATATTGCATTTTCCAGAGTAGTGTTACTTGGGGGTTTTAATATTGGACTACAGAGAAAATATCTCCTCCCAGACACCCCTCACTTTTTGTAATATAAGTGCATCCCATAGCAATAATCTCAACCTCTTCAACTTCATCTGTCCCCTGAACCCCAGTGATGTTTATCTGACTCACTTGATACCCCCAGGAAACTTCAATTCCACATAACCAAACCATTGATTTTCTCTACAAATTTGTTTCTGCTTTTTTATTGCCAACTCCTCTTTACTGCTACTACCATCCAGCCAGTCATCAAAGCAGAAAATCATTTCTTGCTTCATCTCACATATGTCCTCATACAAATTCAATAAGTAATCAAGCCCTATGGATCCTACCTCTAAAAATGCTTTCATATTCATGGCGTTCTATCCATTTCCATGGTTGTTGTCTTGCTTTGGATCCTCATGATCTCATGCACGGAATATGGCAGTAGCTTTCCAACTGACCCCCTACCTTCTCATCCATCCTCCACAGAGCCTCCAGATAAATCTTTCTAACCCATGAATCAAATCAGGTACTTTTCTGCTTGAAAGTTTTGGGTGGCTTCTCATTGTCTTTAGTATAATATCCAAACTTTCTTCCAGACTGCATAAGGTATTCCCCAATTGTTTTGTATCTACCTTATGAATTGTAACTACCCCCTCACCACCACTACCATACACACACACTTCTCAATCTACACTCCAGTCATAACAATCGACTTGCAATTTTCTTCCCTTTGTGACTTTTCATATACTATTTATTTGCCTGGAGTGTCTCCTGCTATTTTCCACATTAGGAAGTCTCCCTCTTTTCTCCATCCTGAAGGTCACTTACTCTGTGAAGCCTTCCATGATTCCCTTTGGTGCCCTCTTCTTCGTATTTCCATTCCACTTGTAAATTGTGGGTCATAGCACTTGTCATATTATGCTTTGTATGATAATTGCCCTTCCATAAGACTGTGACCTCCTTGTGACAGAGATTATTTTGTTTAGCCTTTTTAATCACCGGTGCCTAACGTAATACCGGGCACACAGTGGGCACTTAGGAAATATTTGCTAGAGGGCATTGAATATGATGATTATTCCCATATAACAGATTCCATCTTCCTATTTAAATTGATCCATTTGAGCTTTAAGTAAGTACCTTCCCATGTAACCTATTTTTTTTTTTTAACAAATAAAACATAATACCTTAGGAAAAAACAGGAAACACACAGTGTTATTTCAAATGCTGGAGGACATTACACTGTTAATGTCTGGCATATTTTCCCAGATCCCTGAGATTTAACTGCATGCGCAGTGCCCAGGTGAGGCTAACGCGCCTGTCCACCTCTATTCTTCCCCCTTCACAGCATGAAATGGGGTCTCAGTTTCAGTTTTCCGAGGTGCTGCCTCCGTTCTGACCCCACTCTTGCTATGGCTACCACTCCAAATCGATTATTCTGGGCGTCCTTAAACACAGAAGTCACTAACCATGATTTTAAAACTTTAATCAACCTGCTGCCTCAGGGAGATCAAGACAGGATAGCTTCTTCATGGAGATGCCAGGAAACTGTAAGTTAGGGAGCAACTAACAAACTACTTGACATTAAAATGGTGGCAATCGCCCATGACGCATACTCAGCCACAACTTCAATCACTTAAAAATGAAGGTCTGGTACCCATTCAAGGATGTAGGGAAATGCTTTTGAGAGGAAGTGCTGCAGAGGTCTTGAGGAGATTGAAGCAGAGGAAGAGAGATTGGATTCCTAAAAAGAGGAGACACCATGAGGCTCAGGTGGTCAGGAGGAAGGCCTCATCACCGAGTTCTGCACTAAAAAGGACACAAGAATGGCAGACGTATACTCAACATTAAGGGAGCGCTGCTGTCCTCACCTTACCCACAGCTCCTTACTATCCCCTGCAGCTCTAGCCTCAGCTCCCTCAACGTGGGGGAGTGAACATCAACAGAAGGAAGATAGGTTTTTCTCTTGGCCATGGAAAGCTGAATAAAGAGGAGCAGAAAGATAAGAAACAGTTCATCCAAGTTTGGGAGGTAGTGGAGGAACTTGGACTTTCTGCTGCTTTTGGCTGAGTGAGAGACATGAGTCCGAGCCTTTTAAGATGACTAAAGGATTAACATTATAATAATTACAGGATCATGATACTGGCTTTGTGTTTCTAGGTTGAACCCTGATGACATTCCCAGTCTCATTTGTTTATTTATTCACTCAGTAATATTTAAACTTGGAACGTGTATACTGTCCAAGACGATGCCAACAAAGGTCTTTTTAATGATACAACTGCGTGAGAATCGTACCATAGCTTCTCTCATTGGAACCCACTGAGTCTTTCATATATACACAGATTGGAATATACTGTTACTCTGATCCCAGAGATTCCGTATCTTTGCAAATTCAAGTATGTTGTGACAATATGCATGGTTAGAGGAATTTTATTCCAGATAAATAAATAAAATCTTCATAATAATTTTTTGATGAATACAAAATTAGATCATTTAAATTCTGAGTTCTCCTTGTTGTAATGTAAACACGAATATATCTACACTCAGAAGTATTTTATTATAATCTTTTCTCTTTTAATCAATTAAAGTGCCAAGCAAGTTAGTTCAGAAATAAAATAACTTTTAAAATTTCAAAATGACAGGCAGCTAAAGATTATCAGGATTTCAGAAAACGTACAATTTACTGAGGTTACAGTCAAGTGCCTTGCAACTTCCTGAGTGAGGCTAAATTGATGACATTTCACATTGAGAAACTTCCGTTACAAGCAGAAGTTCTGAGAAAAATAATATGAAGAAATTTTAGATATTCCATCACCTCACACACGCATGCACTTCCATCCTCCCCACAACCATCAAAGAAACTTGAATAACTAATTTGCATACAGACTTCAAGTACTCTTTTCATAAAGTGGGAAGTCACGCTACAATCATGTAAAGGTTGAGAGCAAAATGAAAGGGACTAAATGTAGGTAAAAGAAGCAGCTTCTAAACTTGACCAGGTTTCTTGGCTATGGAAATGAGATAAAAGCAACACTCCTTTTACGTGGCCTCCTACTTAACTGCCGAATTCCTCTGATCACACCCAATGTTCACCTAAACATAGAGACTGGAGGAGATCATGGAGTTGAAGCATCTGGTTTGAAAATTGTGTGACTCTGGGCAGGTCATTTATCCTCTAAGCTTAGTCCTTTTTTCTTAAATCTACAAAATGTTGTCAATTAAATGAGATAATGTGTGTAAAGCACACAGCACAATGCATGTAGTATGTGCATAAAAACAACTACTGCTATTATTTCCACGACGTCATTTTTATTCATTGATGTCTGGACATTCAGTGGAAGCAGTGCACAGACTGCCACGATGTAGGCATGGACTTGCAGGCATTTGAAGTTCTTAAGACGCAAATTGTCTCAGAGCTATGACCACTGTGTTTGTCAGAAGCAATGAGAGACAGTCAGCTGGCCTAAGAGAACTTCTCAGATGAATGACCATTTCTTCATGAAAGAATATTTCTTTGTTTACTCCTAACCAGCTTAGGAAGAGGCTGCGCTATATTTAGCTTTCATTCCTCACATCTAGGGTGTGATAGGAGTACTCATTTGTCTTTTTTTGTTTGTTTTTGTTTTTGTTTTTGTTTTTGAGATGGAGTCTCACTCTGTCACCCAAGCTGGAGTGCAGCAGCAAGATCTTGGCTCACTGCAACCTCCACCTCCTGGGCTCAAGCGATTCTCCCACCTCAGCCTCCCGAGTAGCTGGATTACAGGTGTGCACCACCGTGCCTGGCTAACTTTTTTGTATTTTAGTAGAGACTGGGTTTCACCATGTTGCCCAGGGTGGTTTTGAACTCCTGAGTTCAGGGAATCCACCTGACTTGGCCTCCCAAAGTGCTGGGATTACAGGTGTGAGCCACTGTGCCCCGCCGGAGTACTCATTTGTGAAGAATGAAGGATTTATAAATAAATGCCTAATGAATAAGTGAAAAAATAAAAGTTTTGGGGTTATTACTGCTATTAGTGCACCTTGGACCCTGGTCTCTGACAAATTATGGAGTCACAACTCATTGTGCTATAGGCAGCAGAGAAGCCCTTAGGAAGGCAGCCTAAATGTAGATATTTACCTATTTATAAAGCTTAAGAGCATTTAGGCAAATAATCTGCCATGGGAAATCGAAGTGCAGAAAGAGGCTGACAGGCTTCCAGGAACATATATGGCCTTTGAACAACTCCTCCTTCCCTATCTTCATCATGCAAACTTCTCACATTTGAATTGCCAACAGTTCGAGTATCAGAAGGTCTGTGTGATGTCCATTATAAGTTAAGAAACCATGCGGGAAGAATGTAAAAAAATGATATTAGTATATTCAGTGGTTTCTTTTGACCTTCTGGGGTCCCTGATGGGCCTGAGTGCAAAGCAGCATTTCCTCATAGGACAGGAGTAGAATCCTGATGTGTAAGGTTAACAGGATCATTTCCTTTCTGAGTTCTTGGGCACTAGGCCAAGTGAATGGGCAGGAATCATTCCAGTTGCCGAGTAAAACGGGGTGAAAAGCACTTCTGGCACACTGTGTCCATATAAATTATACTTGTTTGCAATTCATCAACTCCTTCTCTCCTTTATATCCATATGTAATGTAAATGATCATCTTTCTCTGAAGCTCCATAATGATGCAAAGCTCAAAAATGTGATAGAATCAGCTAAAAGAGAGCAGATGGAAGTTTATCCCCCAATATGCATATTCATAAAAAAATAGAGAACTCAACAAAAGGAGATACATAAGTACTTTCACCCGGGGGCTGCATGGACTTCTGTATGACAGTAAGTTGGTTTTCTGCAACTGTTCATTCCGGAAACCTTTACTCATTCGTTTCTGCAGCAGTCATTGAAAATGCTCTCGGAAAAAAATCTGTCTCTGTAGGAAACAAATACATTTCCCTTTGGATTTTTATTGTACCTTAGAACTCATGATTCAGGAAGTAATGGTTAAATATTTTACTAGAAAAAATACAATTAGAAGGCAAACAATGTAAAAAAGTGAAGTCTTAAGTGCTCCTTTAGCAATGCAAACTACAGGCATTTGAAAGCACACTGTTACACTGAAACAGTGACATAGGGAGAATAATGAACTGTCTGGATCACATTTGTGTATTTAAAAAAAATATCTGATTACTCAGGGGCTAAGGTGGTTCATGCCGGTATACTGAAGATACAGCAATGCTGCTAGAAATTTTGTTTAGACAAAGAAAAGAAAAGATAGGAAATGGTTTAAACAACAACAACAACAACAACAAAGAACTATACGGCCAGGCATGGTGGCTCATTCCTGTAATCCCAGCACTTCGGGAGGCCAAGGCCGGCAGATCACCTGAGCTCAAGAGTTCGAGACCAGCCTGGCCAACACGTGAAACCCCGTCTCTACTAAAAATACAAAAATTAGCTGGTGTGGTGGCAAGCACCTGTATTCCCAACTACTTGGGAGGCTGAGGCAGGAGAATTGTTTGAACCCGGGAAGAGGAGGTTGCAGGGAACCAAGATTGTGCCACTGCACTCTAGCCTAGGTGACACAATGACACTCTGTCTCAAAACACACACAGACACACACACACACACACACACACACTAAAAACAAAAAAACTATATAAAATCATTGGAAGGGTGGTTGTGAGTTTTGGTAGCACACAATGAAAGAAGTAGCATTCAGACCAAAATGAGATGTTTCTGACTCTCGTCTCCAATGTACTCTCCACTTGTGAAGCCTGGATATTCACTCAGAGATATTCACCTGTATAACGTACTACATTCCAGTTCTGTACCCTCAGGTTCCTGTTGGGCTCAGTGAGCAGAAAGTCCCCTCATTCCCTGAGGAGTGAGGTCAGGGTATTTGTTCTCCCTATGAGGTCACCTTGTGCTGGTGCTTCCCTTAATCAAAGGTCTTTAGTCCTTTCAAGGTGACCTTTTACATGATTCTCCCTCCTTGAGATTCTAGTAATTGCCCTTTCTCCTCATCTCTTAGGGTCTAGATTGAGTAACAGCTCTGTAGTTCTTAGCTCCCACTCCCAGCGTAGCCCTTATTGGTTTCCCTGCCCTCTACTCTGCCCACACCTTTGTAGTTAGTCCCATTTTAAATAAGTCTTCCTGGTATTTCCTAATTTGATTGTGTTTCCTGCTGGTGCTGGACTAGTACAGTGATCCACCATCCCTCATGACCTCATGACTTCCTTTTTTTTTCTGAGATGGAGTCTTGCTCTTTGGCCCAGCCTCCCGGGTTCAAGAGATTTTCCTGCCTCAGCCTCCTGAGTAACTGGGATTACAGGTGTGCAACACCACGCCTGGCCAACTTTTGTATTTTTCTTTTTTTTTAAAGTAGAGACAGGGTTTCACCATGTTGGTCAGGCTGGTCTTGAACTCCTGACCTCGTGATCCACCTGCCTTGGCCTCCCAAAGTGCTGGGATTACAGGCATGAGCCGCCGCACCCAGCTATGTCTCCTAATTACTTAGGCCATGTTCTTGAATGCAGTGAGAACATGGTGACCCCAGTATAACTACACGTACGTGGTCTCAGGTCATTTTTTTCTATTTCACTACCTGCCATCAGCCTTGCTGGCAATCAAGTTGCTTCAGGAAAAGAAAGAAAAAAGAAAAGATAAGAAAAAAAGAAAAGAAAGAGAAGAGAAGAGAAGGAAAGGAAAGAAAAGAAAAAAGAAAGAAAAGAAAGAAAAGAAGGGAGGGGGGGGAGAGAGGGAGGGGAGGGAGGCGAGAGGAGAAGAGAAGAGAGGGGAGGAGAGGAAGGAGAGGAGAGGAGAGGAGAGGAGAGGAGAAAGAAGAAAAGGGTAAAGAATTTCCACTAACTCCATCAAAATTCATGTCTTGTACCCTTTCAATTCTTAATCCACCTGTTTCATGGGGCCCAGACACATACTTCTCCTTTTTCCCAGAAGCTAAGAATTTCTGGAATTGGAGTGACTGGCAGCATATAAATGGAGGTTTTCATGTTGCAGTTCAGGCCAATCTAACTGCAATTAACACTTCTTTTCTCTTTTACTAATAACAAAATCCACTGCCCACTTTACTATGAAACACAGGGTCATTTCTATTGGGACAATGTACCACCGAACAATATTAATATCCATCCAGCAACCATATGATAAAGCAGAATGAAGGAAGTGCATATCTTAGTCTGCTTGCTACCTAATTAGAAATATCTGACATTAATAGCATTTTGGGAGATGTGTATAAATATGACAGCACATAGATACTGAAATTATATTAGCAATTTTTCACATCTAAAAATCTTTAATTCTAAGTTACACTTCATCTACAGTATCACTCACTAACATCAGGCTCTCATACACACACTCTTAGGCCTCTTAGTCTCAAAAGAGGTTATTGTAAAATAGGGATGTCCAGATAATTTGCATGATTAATGAAAATATGTTTTAGAATATTAAACATTTAAAAATGTTAGCATTCAGTAGACTTTCTGACAGAAGTTTAAAAGACTATTAGAAAAGACTGATGAATTGCTACAGTACATTAGGCCCTCAGAAACAAGGAACCTGCTTGCCAGAGGACATTTATGTAACTTGTTAGCTTTCTTGTTTTTTTCCTTTTTCCTTTCTCCCCACTCTAACTAAATTGTCCTTATGTGACCTTGGTTCAGATTTAAATGGCCAAGCATAGGACTTTGCAAAGTTTGAACTTGCAACTTACATGAAAAACTATAGGCAGAGAGGGTGAAAGAGCAAAACTAAACTAGCCGGTTGCTTGGCACACAATATATCTGGCATATAGTAGGAGATTCATAGAAATGTGTTGAAGGAATGAAACACCTTCTTTCATGTTTATGATGGTCTTACCTCAGCACAATGGAAATAAATAAAATAGAAAATCTTCTCCTAGTTAGTGACAAGTCACTAACAGTTCAGTTGGTTTAGGTAGGGAATGTAGGATCTAACTTATTTTTTCCATTTGTTAGGATTTGTATTTAAAAATGAAGCTCTACTTACTGTAGTCTTCTAACGCCTTTTGTCTTGGATGACTGCAGAGCTTATTAGGATCTATTTGGTCATTATTTCCCTCTCTTGTTATACTTAGAGATGAAATATACAATAAAGGACTGTCAGGGGAGGTGTTTACATCCCCTCTGGGTAAAGTAAAAAGTACATTGAAAAGGTAGGGCAACAAGAAATATCAAATAAATTCTTAAGGTAGAAGCAGTAAGCGGCTTAATGGCCTTGCTTTGGGGGAGACAATTAACATTACCTGAATTTTATGGGGAAGTATTGTCATGAAGTTATGAGCTCCATCTCTGAGCCCTACTTGCCAAAGCCTGCTTCTTTAGGCACTGTTTTCTTGATAGTGCTACTTAGTTGATAGTTTTCCAATGCTCAGGTATTAACAGTATCAATATTCCTGTGTCAGGGAGTGTGGAGAAAAGTACACTAGGGTACAGCATCTAAATCCCATTACTTAGTCATTAATGAAAACAGGGGCCGAGCAAGTGTAGGAGGCTGAATCATTGCCCCCCAAAGACAGCAGATTTGAATCATTGCCCCCAAAGACAGCAGTGCAATAGTAAATTGCACCTTATTTGGGGAAAGGGTCTTTGCAGATGTGACTAAATTAAGGATTTTAAAATGAGGAGTGAGTGGGCCCCTAAATGCAACCACAAGTGTCCTTGTAAGAGAAAGGCAGAGGGAGATTTATCCCATGGAAAAGAAAAGATCATGTAAGACAGAGCAAAAAGAGATGTGAAGATGCTGGCCTTGATCATTGGAGTGAAGTAACCATAAGCAGGGAAAGCTGGAGCCACCAGAAGCCAGAAGAGGCAAGGAATGGATCTCCCCTAGCACCTCTAGAGAAAGTGTGCCCTGCACACACACCTTGATGTTAGTCCATTGATACCGATTTCTGACTGACCTCCAAAAACCAAGAGAGAATTAATTTCTGTTGGTTTATACCACCAAGTTGGTGGTGAATTTGTTATAACAAACCACGGAAAGTAACACAGCAAATAAACGATTTCCAGCATCAAACAAGAGGATCGTTACCCCTATTCTTGGCATTTATTAGTAGACCATAGGAAAAAGTAGATTATTAGCAGTAAGTTTAATACAAATATATATAAACATCCATAGCCCTTAAAACTTCTTTCTTTCTTTCTTCTTTCTTTCTTTCTTTCTTCTTCTTTCTTTCTTTCTTTCTTTCTTTCTTTTCTTTCTTTCTT
>NW_022143758.1:0-11641 GCF_007565055.1 Rhinopithecus roxellana
CTAATCTTCGTAACCCTATACCTGTTGTACTATCTTAGCTGTATTTTCTATGCGTAAGCTATTAATTGTGTTATATTTAATTCCTTATATCTCTTATATTGATAATGTTTTCTGTTATGTATACGCTTATAATCTATTCTACTATTTTTCTAATATTTTATACCCGATCCATATTATATCTTTTATGATCTATTATGTCTATATTCTATACCTATATCTATTCTGTCTATATTTTATACCTATATCTATTATGTCTATTATTAGGTATTTCATACCTATATCCATTAAATCTATTATGTCTATATTTATACCTATATCTCTTATATCTATTATGTCTATATGTTATACCTATATCTATTAAATCTATTATATTTATATTTATAATGATATCTATTATATCTATATTTTACTCCTGTGTCTATATCTATTATGTCTATATTTTATATCTATATCTATTATATCTATATTGTACACATATTTCTATTATATCTATTATGTCTATATTTTATACCTATATCTATTATATCTATATTTTACTCCTGTCTATTATATCTTTTTTGTCTATATTTTAACCTTTGTGTATTATATCTATTCTGTCTCTATTTTTTACCTATATCTATTATATCTATTATGTGTATATTTTATACCTATATCTATATATCTATTATGTCTATATTTTATACCTATATCTATTATATCTATTTTGTCTATATTTTATACCTATATCTATTATATCTATTATATCTATATTTATACCTATATCAATTATACCTATTATGTCTATAATTTATACCTATATCTATTATATCTATCATGTCTATATTTTATACCTATATCTATTATGTCTGTGTATATTTTATACGTATATCTATTATATCTATTAAGTCTATATTTTATACCTATATGTATAATATCTATTATGTCTAAATATTATATCTATTATGTCTATAATTTATACCTATATCTATTATAACTATTATGTCTATATTTTAAAACTATATGTCTATATTTTACACCTATATCTATTATATCTCTTATGTCTATATTTTATACCTATATCAATTATACCTATTATGTCTTTAGTTTATACCTATATATTGTATCTATTATGTCTATATTTCATGCCTACATCTATTATATCTATTATGTCCATAGTTTATAAGCATATCTATTACGTCTATATTTAAACCTATATCTATTATATCTATTGTTTCTATATTTTATACTTATATCTATTATATCTATTATGTCTGTATTTTATATCTATTATATCTATTATGTCTATATTTTATCCCTCTATCTATTATATCTATTATGTCTATATTTTATAACTCTATCAATTATATCTATTATGTCTTTAATTTATACCTCTATCTATTATATCTATTATGCCTATATTTTATACCTATATCTATTATATCCACTATATCTATATTTATTCCTATATCTATTTTATCTATATTTGATACCTATATCTATTATATCTATTATGTCTATATTTATACGTATATCTATTATATATATTGTGTCTATATTTTATACCTATATCTATTTTATCTATTATGTCTATATTTTATAACTATATCTATTATATCTATTATGTCTATATTTTATGCCTATATATATTATATCTATTATGTCCATATTTTATACCAATATCTATTATATTATATCTCTTTTTTATAGCTATATCTATTATATCTATATTTTATACCTATATCTATATCTATTGTGTCTATATTTCATAGCTATATCTGTTATATCTATATTTTATACCTATATCTATTATATCCATTATATCTATATTTTATACCTATATCTATATCTATTATATCTATAATTTATATCTATACCTATTATATATACTATATCTATATTTTATACCTATATCTATTATATCTATTATATCTATTTTATACCTATATCTATTATGTCTATTGTGTCTATATTTTATACCTTTATCTATTGTATATATTTATCTGTATTTTATACCTTTATCTATTAGATCTATTATGTCTATAATTTTATACCTAAATCTATTATGTCTATATTTTATACCCATATCTACTATATCAATTATGTCTATATTTTATACCTATATCTATTATACCTATTATGTCTATATTTTATACCTATGTATATTATATCTGTTATGTCTATATTTCATACCTATATCTATTATATCTATTATGTCTATATTTTATACCTATATCTATTATATCTACTATGTCTCTATTTTATACCTATATCTATCTATTATGTGTATATTTTATACGTATATCTATTATATCTATTATGTCTATATTTTATACCTATATCTATTATGTCTATATTTTATACCTATATCTATTATATCTATATTTTATACCTATGTCTATTATAGCTATCTATATTTTATATCTATATTATATCTATATTTTATACCTATATCTATTATATATATCTGTATTTTATATCTATATCTATTGTATCTATATTTTATACCTATATCTATATCTATTATATCTATATTTTATATCTATAAGTATATCTATATTTTATACCTATATCTATTCTGTCTATATTTTACAACTATATCTATTATATTTATATTTTATACCTATTTATCTATTATATCCATTATATCTATGTTTTATATCTATATCTATTATGTCTATTATATATATATTTTTTACCTATATCTATTATATCTATATTTTATACCTAAATCTATAATATCTCTATTTTTTTCTATATCTATATCTATTATATCTATATTTTATACCTATATCTATTATATCTATTATATCTATATTTTATACCTCTAGTTATTATAACTGTATTTTATACCTATATCTCTTATATCCATTATGTCTATATTTTAATACGTCTATTATACCTATTATGTCTATATTTTATACCTATATGTATTGTATCTATTTTGTATATATTTTATACATCTCTCTATTGGAACTATTATGTCTATATTTTATTTTATTTTATTTTATTTATTATTTTTTATTATTATACTTTAAGTTCTAGGGTACATATGCATAATGTGCAGGTTTGTTACATATGTATACTTATGCCATGTTGGTGTGCTCCACCCATCAACTCGTCAGCCGCCATCAATTCATCATTTATATCATGTATAACTCCCCAGTGCAATCCCTCCCTCATCCCCCCCCCCCCCTCCCCCCTCCCCATCATAGGCCCCAGTGCGTGATGTTCCCCTTCCCGAGTCCAAGTGATCTCATTGTTCAGTTCCCACCTATGAGTGAGAACATGCGGTGTTTGGTTTTCTGTTCTTGTGATAGTTTGCTAAGAATGATGGTTTCCAGCTGCATCCATGTCCCTACAAAGGACGCAAACTCATCCTTTTTGATGGCTGCATAGTATTCCATGGTGTATATGTGCCACATTTTCTTAATCCAGTCTGTCACAGATGGACATTTGGGTTGATTCCAAGTCTTTGCTATTGTGAATAGTGCCGCAATAAACATACGTGTACATGTGTCTTTGTAGTAGAATAATTTATAATCCTTTGGGTATATACCCAGTAGTGGGATGGCTGGGTCATATGGTACATCTAGTTCTAGATCCTTGAGGAATTGCCATACTGTTTTCCATAATGGTTGAACTAGTTTACAATCCCACCAACAGTGTAAAAGTGTTCCTATTTCTCCACATCCTCTCCAACACCTGTTGTTTCCTGACTTCTTAATGATTGCCATTCTAGCTGGTGTGAGATGGTATCTCATTGTGGTTTTGATTTGCATTTCTCTGATGGCCTGTGATGACGAGCATTTTTTCATGTGTCTGTTGGCCGTATGCAGGTCTTCTTTTGAGAAATGTCTGTTCATATCCTTTGCCCACTTTTTGATGGGGTTGTTTGTTTTTTTTCTTGTAAATTTGTTTGAGTCCTTTGTAGATTCTGGATATTAGCCCTTTGTCAGATGAGTAAGTTGCAAAAATGTTCTCCCCATTCTGTAGGTTGCCTGTTCACTCTGATGGTAGTTTCTTTTGCTGTGCAAAAGCTCTTTAGTTTAATTAGATCCCATTTGTCAATTTTGGCTTTTGCTGCCGTTGCTTTTGGTGTTTTAGACATGAAGTCCTTGCCCATGCCTATGTCCTGAATGGTACTACCTAGATTTTCTTCTAGGGTTTTTATGGTATTAGGTCTAACATTTAAGTCTCTAATCCATCTTGAATTAATCTTCGTATAAGGGGTAAGGAAAGGATCCAGTTTCAGCTTTCTACTTATGGCTAGCCAATTTTCCCAGCACCATTTATTAAATAGGGAATCCTTTCCCCATTTCTTGTTTCTCTCAGGTTTGTCAAGATCAGATGGCTGTAGATGTGCGGTATTATTTCTGAGGACTCTTTTCTGTTCCACTGGTCTATAGCTCTGTTTTGGTACCAGTACCATGCTGTTTTGGTTACTGTAGCCTTGTAGTATAGTTTGAAGTCAGGTAGCGTGACGCCTCCAGCTTTGTTCTTTTGACTTAGGATTGTCTTGGCAATGCGGGCTCTTTTTTGGTTCCATATGAACTTTAAAGCAGTTTTTTTCCAATTCTGTGAAGAAAACTCATTGGTAGCTTGATGGGGATGGCATTGAATCTATAAATAACCTTGGGGAGTATGGCCATTTTCACGATATTGATTCTTCCTATCCATGAGCATGGTATGTTCTGCCATTTGTTTGTGTCCTCTTTGATTTCACTGAGCAGTGGTTTGTAGTTCTCCTTGAAGAGGTCCTTGACATCCCTTGTAAGCTGGATTCCTAGGTATTTTATTCTCTTTGAAGCAATTGTGAATGGAAGTTCATTCCTGATTTGGCTCTCTGCTTGTCTGTTACTGGTGTATAAGAATGCTTGTGATTTTTGCACATTAATTTTGTATCCTGAGACTTTGCTGAAGTTGCTTATCATCTTAAGGAGATTTTGGGCTGAGACGATGGGGTTTTCTAAATATACAATCATGTCATCTGCAAACAGGGACAATTTGACTTCTTCTTTTCCTAACTGGATACCCTTGATTTCTTTCTCTTGCCTGATTGCCCTAGCCAGAACTTCCAACACTATGTTGAATAGGAGTGGTGAGAGAGGGCATCCCTGTCTTGTGCCAGTTTTCAAAGGGAATTTTTCCAGTTTTTGCCCATTCAGTATGATATTAGCTGTGGGTTTGTCATAAATGGCTCCTTATTATTTGAGGTACGTTCCATCAATACCGAATTTATTGAGCGTTTTTAGCATGAAGGGCTGTTGAATTTTGTCAAAAGCCTTTTCTGCATCTATTGAGACAATCATGTGGTTCTTGTCTTTGGTTCTGTTTATATGCTGGATTACGTTTATTGATTTGCGAATGTTGAACCAGCCTTGCATCCCAGGGATGAAGCCCACTTGATCATGGTGGATAAGCTTTTTGATGTGCTGCTGAATCCGGTTTGCCAGTATTTTATTGAGAATTTTTGCATCAATGTTCATCAGGGATATTGGTCTAAAATTCTCTTTTTTTGTTGTGTCTCTGCCAGGCTTTGGTATCAGGATGATGTTTGGCCTCATAAAATGAGTTAGGGAGGATTCCCTCTTTTTCTATTGATTGGAATAGTTTCAGAAGGAATGGTACCAGCTCCTCCTTGTACCTCTGGTAGAATTCAGCTGTGAATCCATCCGTCCTGGACTTTTTTTGGTGGGTAGGCTATTAATTGTTGCCTCAATTTCAGAGCCTGCTATTGGTCTATTCAGGGATTCAACTTCTTCCTGGTTTAGCCTTGGGAGAGTGTAAGTGTCCAGGAAATTATCCATTTCTTCTAGATTTTCTAGTTGATTTGCTAGAGGCGTTTATAGTATTCTCTGATGGTAGTTTGTATTTCTGTGGGGTCAGTGGTGATATCCCCTTTATCATTTTTTATTGCATGTATTTGATTCCTCTCTCTTTTCTTCTTTATTAGCCTTGCTAGCGGTCTGTCAATTTTGTTGATCTTTTCAAAGAACCAACTCCTGGATTCATTGATTTTTTGGAGGGTTTTTTGTGTCTCTATCTCCTTCAGTTCGGCTCTGATCTTAGTTATTTCTTGCCTTCTGCTAGCTTTTGCATGTGTTTGCTCTTGCCTCTCTAGTTCTTTTAATTGTGATGTTAGAGTGTCAACTTTAGATCTTTCCTGCTTTCTCTTGTGGGAATTTAGTGCTATAAATTTCCCTCTACACACTGCTTTAAATGTGTCCCAGAGATTCTGGTATGTTGTATCTTTGTTCTCATTGGTTTCAAAGAACATCTTTATTTCCGCTTTCATTTCGTTATGTACCCAGTAGTCATTCAGGAGCAGGTTGTTCAGTTTCCATGTAGTTGAGCGGTTTTGATTGAGTTTCTTAGTCCCTGAGTTCTAGTTTGATTGCACTGTGGTCTGAGAGACAGTTTGTTATAATTTCTGTTCTTTTACATTTGCTGAGGAGTGCTTTACTTCCAATTATGTGGTCAATTTTGGAATAAGTGCGATGTGGTGCTGAGAAGAATGTATATTCTGTTGATTTGGGGTGGAGAGTTCTATAGATGTCTATTAGGTCCGCTTGGTGCAGAGATGAGTTCAATTCCTGGATATCCTTGTTAACTTTCTGTCTCGTTGATCTGTCTAATGTTGACAGCGGAAGTGTTGAAGTCTCCCATTATTATTGTATGGGAGTCTAAGTCTCTTTTAAGTCTCTAAGGACTTGCTTTATGAATCTGGGTGCTCCTGTATTGGGTGCATATATATTTAGGAGAGTTAGCTCTTCCTGTTGAATTGATCCCTTACCATTATGTAATGGCCTTCTGTGTCTCTTTTGATCTTGGATAGTTTAAAGTCTGTTTTTTTATCAGAGACAAAGGATTGCAACCCCTGCTTTTTTTTGTTCTCCGTTTGCTTGGTAGATCTTCCTCCATCCCTTTATTTTGAGCCTATGTATGTCTCTGCATGTGAGATGGGTCTCCTGAATACAGCAGACTGATGGGTCTTGACTCTTTATCCAGTTGCCAGTCTGTGTCTTTTCATTGGAGCATTTAGTCCATTAACATTTAAGGTTAATATTGTTATGTGTGAACTTGATCCTGCCATTATGATATTAACTGGTTTATTTTGCTCATTAGTTGATGCAGCTTCTTCCTAGCCTCGATGGTCTTTACATTTTGGCATGTTTTTGCGATGGCTGGTACCGGTTGTTCCTTTCCATGTTTAGGGCTTCCTTCAGGGTCTCTTGTTAGGCAGGCTGGTGGTGACAAAATCTCTAAGCATTTGCTTATCTGTAAAGGATTTTATTTCTCCTTCACTGATGAAACTTAGTTGGCTGGATATGAAATTCTGGGTTTAAATTATTTTCTTTAAGAACGTTGAATATTGGCCCCCACTCTCTTCTGGCTTGTAGAGTTTTGCCGAGAGATCTGCTGTTAGTCTGATGGGCTTCCCTTTGTGGGTAACCCGACCTTTCTCTCTGGCCTGCCCTTAAGATTTTTTCCTTCATTTCAACTTTGGTGAATCTGGCAATGATGTGTCCTTGGAGTTGCTCTTCTGGAGGAGTATCTTTGTGGCGTTCTCTGTATTTTCCTGAATTTGAATGTTGGCCTGCCCTACTAGGTTGGGGAAGTTCTCCTGGATGATATCCTGAAGAGGGTTTTCCAACTTGGTTCCCATTTTCCCCCCCTCACTTTCAGGCACCCCAATCAGACGTAGATTTGGTCTTTTTACGTAATCCCATACTTCTTGCAGGCTTTGCTCATTTCTTTTTCTTCTTTTTTCTTTTGGTTCTCTTCTCGCTTCATTTCATTCATTGATCTTCAATCGCTGATACTCTTTCTTCCAGTTGATCGAGTCGGTTACTGAAGCTTGTGCATTTGTCACGTATTTCTCGTGTCATGGTTTCATCTCTGTCATTTCGTTTATGATCTTCTCTGCATTAATTAGTCTAGCTGTCAATTCTTTCACTCTTTTTTTCAAGATTTTTAGTTTCTTTGCGCTGGGTACGTAATTCCTCCTTTAGCTCTGATAAGTTTCATGGACTGAAGCCTTCTTCTCTCCTCTCGTCCAAGTCATTCTCTGACCAGCTTTGATTCCGTTGCTTGCGATGGGCTGCGCTCCTTTGCAGGGGGAGATGGCGCTCTTATTTTTTGAATTTTCCAGCTTTTCTGCCCTGCTTCTTCCCCATCTTTGTGGTTTTATCTGTCTCTGGTCTTTGATGGTAGTGACGTACTGATGGGGTTTTGGTATAGGTGTCCTTCCTGTTTGGTAATTTTCCTTCTGACAGTCAGAAGGACTGTCTGTTGGTCCTGTTGGAAGATTGCTTGAGGTCCACTCCAGACCCTGTTTGCCTGGGTATCAGCAGCAGAGGTTGCCGAGATAGAATATTGGCTGAACAGCGAGTGTACCTGTCTGATTCTTCCTTTGGAAGTTTCCTCTCAGGGGTGTACTCCACCCTGTGAGGTGTGGGGTGTCAGACTGCCCCTAGTGGGGGATTTCTCCCAGCTAGGCTACTCAGGGGTCAGGGACACACCTGAGCAGGCAGTCTGTCGGTTCTCAGATGTCAACCTCCGAGTTGGGAGATCACCAGCTCTCCCCAAAGCTGTCAGACAGAGTCGTTCGCGTCTGCACCGGCCCCCGCTGTTTCCCCTGTTGGTCTTCAGCTGTGCGCTGTCCCCAGAGGTGGAGTCTACAGAGACAGGCAGGCTTCCTTGAGGCTGCTGTGAGCTCCACCCAATTCGAGCTTCCCCAGCGGCTTTGTTTACCTACTTAAGCCTCAGCAATGGCGGGCGCCCCTCCCCCAGCCTCGCTGCTGCCTTGCCGATAGATCGCGGCAGACTGCTGTAGTTAGCAGTGAGGGAGGCTCCGTGGGCGTGGGACCTTCCCGGCCAGGCGTGGGATATATTCTCCTGGTGTGCCTGTTTGCTTAAAGCGCCGTATTGGGGTGGGAGTTACACCCATTTCCAGGTGTTGTGTGTCTCAGTTCCCCTGGCTAGGAAAACGGATTCCCTTCCCCCCTTGCACTTCCAGGTGAGGCGATGCCTTCGCCCCTGCTTCAGCTCTCGCTGGTCAGGCTGCAGCAGCTGACCAGCACCGATTGTCCGGCACTCCCTAGTGAGATGACCCCAGTACCTCAGTTGAAAATGCAGAAATCACCGGTCTTCTGTGTCGCTCGCGGCTGGAGTTGGAGACTGGAGCTGTTCCTATTCGGCCATCTTGCTCTGCCCCCCCTATTATGTCTATATTTTGAACCGTATATCGATTATGTCTATGTTTTACAACCTATATCGATTTTATCTAATTATATCTATATTTCATACCATATATCTATTATAATCTATTATGTTTATATCTATTTTATCAATTATGTATATATTTTATACCTAATCTATTATGTCGATTAGTCTCTATTTTATAAACTATATCTAGTATATATATTATGTTATATTTATATACGTCTATATATTCTATCTCTATGTTTACATTTATACCTCTATCAATTATATCTATTATGTCTATATTTACACCTCTATCTATTATATCTATTATATGTATATTTATACCTCTATTATATCTATTATCTATTATGTCTATATTTTACACCTATATCTATAATATCTATTATGTCCACATTTTTTACCTCTCTCTATTATATCTATTATGTCTATATTTTATAACTATATCTATTATATCTATTATGTCTATATTTTTACCTATATCTATTATATCTATTATGTCTTTATCTATTATATCTATTATGTCTATATTTTATATCTATATCTATGATATCTACTAGGTCTATATATTATACCTACATCTATTATATATATTATGTATATTTTATACCTAAATATATTGCGTCTATATTTTATACCCATATTTATTATATCCATTATGTCTATATTGTATACCTATACCTATTATGTCTATATTTTATACCTATATCTATTATGTCGATATTTTATACATATATCTTTTATATCTATTATGTCTCTATTTTATACCTACATCTATTATGTTTAGATTTTATACCTATATCTCTTATATCTATTATGACTATATTTTATACCTATATCTATTATATCTATTATGTCTATATGTTATAGGTATATCTATTATATCTATATTTCATACCTATACTATTATATCTATTATGTCAGTATTTTATACCTATATCTATTATATCTATTATGTCTATATTTTATACCTATATCTATTATATCTATATATACATATACTAATTAGACCTCTATCTATTATATCTATGTCTATATTTATACCTCTAATATCTATATTATACCTGTATCTAATAACTATTTTATACCGATATTTCTATATCTATATTTCATACCTATATCTATTATATCTAATATTTATATTTTATAATTATGTCTATTATATCTATATTACATACTTATATCTATTATATCTATTACATCTATATTTTATGCCTATATCAATTATATCTATATTTTATACGTGTATCTATTATATCTATTACATCTATATTTTATACCTATATCTATTATATCTATATTTCATACCTTTATCTATTATATCTATGATGTCTGCATTTTACTCCTATATCTAATATGTCTATATTTTATACCTATATCTATTATATCTATTATGTATATTTTATACCTATATCTATCATATCTATTCTGTCTATATTTTATAACTATATATTTTATATCTATTATGTCTATATTTTATATCTATATCTATTATATCAATTATGTCTATATTTTATACCTATATCTATTTTATCTATTCTGTCTATATTTTACACCTATAAATATTATATCTATTATGTCTCTATTTTATTCCTATATATAACTATTACGTCTATATTTTATACCTATATCTATTATATCTATTATGTCTATATTTTATACCTATATCTATTGTATCTATTATGTCTATATTTTATACCTATGTCTATTTTATCTATTATGTCTATATTTTATACCTATATCTTTTATATCTATTATGTCTATATACTTATATCTATTATGTCTATATTTTATACCAATATCCATTATATCTATTATATCTATATTTTATTTCGTAATCTATTATATCTATATTTAATACCTATATCTATTATATCTGTTATGTCTATATTTCATCCCTATATTTATTATATCCACTATATCTATATTTTATACCTATATCTATTATATCTATATTTGATACCTATATCCATTATATCCATTATATCTATAGTTTATACCTATATCTATGATATCCATTATGTCTATATTTTATACCTATATCTATTATATCTATAATTTATACCTTTGTCTATTATAACTATATTTTATACCTATATCTAGTATATCTATAATGTCTATAGTTTATACCTATATCGATTATAACTATATTTTATACCTATATTTCTTATATCTATATTTACTACTATATCTATTATATCTAGATTTATATTTTATAATTATATCTATTATATCTATATTTTATATCGATATCTATTATATCTATTATTTCCATATTTTATGACTATATCAATTATAACTATATTTTATACGTATATCTATTATATCTATATTTTATACCTATATCTATTATATCTATATTTTATACCTTTATCTATTATATCTATTATGTCTATATTTTATACCTATATCTATTATATCTGTTATGTCTATATTG
>NW_022143759.1:0-44179 GCF_007565055.1 Rhinopithecus roxellana
TATTGGGTCCTATTGGGGGCCCATGTAATAAAGGAAATATCACGCACATAATAACTAAAGAGAAGCTTTTCTGAGACTGCTTGCCAAGTGTGAAGGCACCCACAGAGTTAAACGTTCTCTTCAGTGATCAGTTGGTTAGCACAGTTGCGGAAATCTGCAATTAGGATACTTCATAGCCGCATGAAGCATTACCAGTGGGACAAAGGAAATAATCCAGAGATGAAAACGAGAAAGAGCTTTCGTAGAAACTTCTTGGTGAGGTTCAGATGCATCTCACAGAGTTACACTTATTTTCTTGGAGCATCCATTAAGCACTGTCGTTTTTGAGGCATCTCTGAGAAGGGCTTGCTTGGATCATATCGAGGCCGACGCTGGATAAAGGAAATTTCAGCCGTTCAGAAAACGTGAAAGAAGCTTCTGAGAAACTTCTTCTGAGTCTGTGAGTTCATCTCACAGAGTTACAGAAACATCTGCAGCAAGAAGCAGTTTTGCTGTAGACGGTCTTTCGTGGAATCTGCAAAAGTGATTTTGGGAGCCTATGGGGGCCCATGGTGATAAAGGGAAAATCTCCTCAGCATAATAACTAAAGAGAAGCTTTCTGAGAACATGCATTTGGCCATGTGTGAATGCAATCACAGACTTACGCCAGTGTTCTTTGAGGAGCCGTTTCTGTTGGACTGTTTCCGTGGATTCTGAGAAGTGATATTTCAGATAGCTTTGAAGAATGAAGGAGAAAGGAAATATCCGTCAAGAGAAAGCTGGAAACCAAGCTTTGTGAGAAACTCTGCTTTGTGAGTATGTGATTCATTTCACGAGTGTTCTAGTCACCCGTTTCTCAGGGGAGTTTTTCCTAGCACTCATTTTGAGAATCCAGATTGTGATGTCTTGGGATATCGTTAAAGGAAATCGCGATGCTGAAGAGGAACTTCCTCAGAGAAAACAGGCAGAGAAGGCTTCTCAAAAAACTTCTTTGTTTGGGGAATTCAGCCCACAGATGGCCATCAGGTTTCCTCCACTGAGAAAAAACTCGCTAAGCAGAATTTTTCGGCGAGATCTGCAAATAGGACACACCGGGTGGCGCTCCAAGAACGCACGAATAACCTCGGATTAACTAAAGAAAAAGCTTTCTCTGAAAACCTATGTGATGTGTGAATTCAACGCACTAAGTTGGGCAGCGGTAATTTCGGGGGGGGGGGGGCCGTGGCCTAGCCCTATTTTTGTGGAAGATATGGATAGACAGATATTCCCTCCCGATCCCTTTGAACAATGGGGCCAATGGAAAACATCTTCCATAAAAATGAGAAAAAGGCTGTCTGAGAAACTTCTTTCTGATCTGTGAGTTCATCTACAGAGTTAAAAAAAAAAAAACAACGACCTCTGGGCCTCAAGAACAGTTTTCACAATCTTTCGTGGAATCGTGCAAAGGTGATATTTGGGGAGGCCTGATTGGGGGCCCATGTAACAGAAGGAAATATCCTCACATAATAACTGAAAGAGAGCTTTCTGAGAAAACTGGCATTGCGAAGTTGAATGGCAACCGCACAGATTTTCACGTTTCTCTTCAGTGTCAGTTGTTAGCAACAGTTGTTCTGGGAAAGCTGCAATTATATCCTTCATAATCGCAATGAACATTAGCAGTGACAAAGAAATACGCAGAGATGAAAACTAAAAGGAAGCGTTCTTTAGAAGACTTCTTTGTTGATGTTGAATTATCTCACAGATTACACCTTATGTTTCGAGCAGTCCCATTACACGGTCTTTGAGGAATCTGAGAAGGCTTGCCACGAAACATAAGTGTAACTCTGTGAGATGAATTCCACCACATCACCAAGAAAGTTTCTAAAACTTCTTTCTAGTTTTCACTCGGGATATTCCTTTGTCACGTAATGTTTATTGCGCTATGAAGTATCTAATTGCAGATTTCCAGAAACTGTGCTAACAAACGATCACTGAATAGAGAAACTGTAACTCTGTGGGTTGCATTCACACTTGGCATGCAGTTTCTCAGAAAGCTTCTCTTTAGTGATTAATGTGAGGAGATATTCCTTTGTACATGGGCCCCAATAGGCTCCCAAATATCACTTTGCAGATTTCCACGAAAAAGTGTTAGCAACTGCTTCTTGAGCAGAGGTTGTAACTCTGTGGAGATGACTCACAGATCAGAAGAAGTTTCTCAGAAAGCTTCCTTCCAGGTTTATTGAAGATGTTTCATTGGACCTTGGTCAAGGATCCAAAGCTGCTTCTCAGATTCCCAAAGAAGTGTTAATGGCACTGCCCACGAAATACGTGAACTCTAGTGAGTTGAATTCACACATCACAGAAGAGTTTCTCAAGAAAGCTTCTTTCTTAGCACGAGGTTATTTTGGTCTGACGCACGCTGTGTCCTATTGCAGACTCGAAAATTCTGCTAGCGATTTCCAGTGGAAAGCAATGAGAGACACTGTGGCTGAAATTCACACACATAAGACAGTTTTTTCAGAAGCTTCTCTTAGTTATTGAGTGAGAGTATCCTATTCACATGCGATGTCGCAATATCCAAGACGATCACACGGAGAGTTCAAAAGAGTGTTAGCAAACTGCTTCTTGAGGCAGAGGTTGTAACTCGTGAATGAACTCACAGATCAAAGAAGTTTCTCAAAAGCTTTCTTTCACGTTTGAAGCGATATTTTCCTTTATCAGCTAGGCCTCAATCTTCAAAGCTTCTAAATATCACTCAGAATGACGGAAACGTCCAACGAAACCTCAAAGAACTCGTACTGTGAGTTGAATTCACACATGGCAAGCAGTTTTCTAGGAAAGCTTTCTCTTTGTTATTAATGATGAGGAATATTTCCTTTATCACCATGGCCCCAAATAGGCTCCCAAATATCACTTTGCAGATTCCACGAAAAGAGTGTAGCAAACTGCTTCTTGAGGCAGAGGTTGTAACTCTGTGAGATGAACTCACAGATCAGAAAGAAGTTTCTCAGAAAGCTTCTTTCAACGTTTTGAACGGATGAAATTTCCTTTATCAGCGTAGGCCTCATATGATCCAAAGAAGCCCTTCTCAGATTCCTCAAAGACAGTGTTAATGGACTGCTCCACGAAACATAAGTGTAACTCTGTGAGATGATTACACATCACCAAGAAGTTTCTAAGAAAGCTTCTTTCCTAGTTTTCATCTGCTGGATATTTTCCTTGTCACTGTAATGTTCATTGCGCTATGAAGTATCTAATTGCAGATTTCCAGAAAACGTGCTAACAAACTGATCACTGAAGAGAAACGTGTAACTCTGTGGTTGCATTCACACTGGGCAATGCAGTTTTCTCGAAGCTCCTCTTTAGTTATTATGTGAGGATATTTTCCTTTATCACCAGGGCCCCAATAGGCCCCAAATATCACTTTGCAGATTCCACGAAAAGAGTGTGTAGCAAACTGCTTCTTGAGGCAGAGGTTGTAACTCTGTGAATGAAACTCACAGATCAGAAAGAAGTTTCTCAGAAAGCTTCTTTCACGGTTTGAACGGATGAAATTTCCTTTATCAGCGTAGGCCTCAATATGAGCCAAAGAACCCTTCTCAGATTCCTCAAAGACAGTGTTAATGGACTGCTCCACGAAACATAAGTGTAACTCTGTGAGATGAATTCACACATCACCAGAAGTTTTCTAAGAAAGCTTCTTTCTAGTTTTCATCTCTGGTATTTCCTTTGTCACTGTAATGTTCATTGCGCTATGAAGTATCTAATTGCAGATTTCCAGAAACTGTGCTAACAAACTGATCACTGAAGAGAAACGTGTAACTCTGTGGGTTGCATTCACACTTGGCAATGCAGTTTCTCAGAAAGCTTCTCTTTAGTTATTATGTGAGGATATTTCCTTTATCACCATGGGCCCCCAATAGGCTCCCAAATATCACTTTGCAGATTCCACGAAAGAGTGTTAGCAAACTGCTTCTTGAGGCAGAGGTTGTTAACTCTGTGAGATGAACTCACAGATCAGAAAGAAGTTTCTCAGAAGCTTCTTTCCATTTTGGAACGATGATTTCCATTGGCCCATTGTTATCAAAGGGTCAATATGTTCTCATTCCTCAAAATAGCTAGGCACGGCTCCCAAAAATACGTGTAACTTGTGAGTTGAATTCACACATCACAAAGAGTTTCTAAAAGCTTCTTTCTTTAGTAATTGACGTAGGTTAGTTGCTGGGTCTATGGAGCGCCACGTGGGTCCTATTGAAGATCGCGAAATTCTGCTAGCGAGTTTTCTCAGTGGAAACAATGATGGACATCTGGCTGAATTCCACCCACAACAAGAAGTTTGTGAGAGCTTCTCTCAGTTTTATCTGGGATAATTCCTTATTCAGCATGCGATTCAACGATACCAAGACTCACATCTGAGATTCTCAAGGAGTGCTAGGAAACTCCCCGGAACGGGTGATAGAACACGTGAAATGATTCACATATCACACAAGCAGTTTCTCAGCAAAGCTGTTCCGTTTCTCTTGAAGGATATTTCCTTTCTCCTTCAATTCTTAAAGCTACTGAATATCACTTCCAGATCCAGAACAGTCCTAAAAATGCTCCAAAGAAAACTGAAGTAAGTCTCTGTGGTTGCATTCACAACTGGCAATGCAGTTTCTCAGAAAGCTTCTCTTTAGTTATTATGTGAGGATATTTCCTTTTACCAGGCCCCAATAGGCTCCCAAATATCACTTTGCAGATTCCACGAAAAAGTGTAGCAAACTGCTTCTTGAGGCAGAGGTTGTAACTCTGTGAGATGAACTCACAGATCAGAAAGAAGTTCTCAGAAAGCTTCTTTCACGTTTGGAAGGATGAATTTCCTTTATCAGCGTAGGCCTCAAATGATCCAAAGAACCCTTCTCAGATTCCTCAAAGACAGTGTTAGCGACTGCTCCACGAAACATAAGTGTAACTCTGTGAGATGAATTCACACATCACAAGAAGTTTCTAAGAAAGCTTCTTTCTAGTTTTCATTCTGTGTATTTCCTTTGTACTGTATGTTTCATTGCGCTATGAAGTATCTAATTGCAGATTTCCAGAAAACTGTGCTAACAAACTGATCACTGAAGAGAACGTGTAACTCTGTAGTTGCATTCACACTGGCAATGCAGTTTCTCAGAAAGCTCTCTTTAGTTATATGTGAGGATATTTCCTTTATCACCATGGGCCCCAATAGGCTCCCAAATATCACTTGCAGATTCCAAAAAGAGTGTTAGCAAACTGCTTCTTGAGGCAGAGGTTGTAACTCTGTGAGATGAACTCACAGATCAGAAAGAAGTTTCTCAGAAAGCTTCTTTCAGGTTTGAACGGATGAAATTTCCTTATCAGCGTAGGCCTCAAATGATCCAAAGAAGCCCTTCTCAGATTCCTCAAAGACAGTGTTAAGGGACTGCTCCACGAAACATAAGTGTAACTCTGTGAGATGAATTCACACATCACCAAGAAGTTTCTAAGAAAGCTTCTTTCTAGTTTTCATCTCTGGAATTCCTTGTGCACTGTAATGTTCATTGCGCTATGAAGTATCTAATTGCAGATTTCCAGAAAACTGTGCTAACAAACTGATCACGTGAAGAGAAACGTGTAACTCTGTGGGTTGCATTCACACTTGGCAATGCAGTTTCTCAAAAGCTTCTCTTTAGTTATTAGTGAGGATATTTCCTTTATACCAGGGGCCCCAATAGGCTCCCAAATATCACTTTGCAGATTCCACGAAAAGAGTGTTAGCAAACTGTCTTGAGGCAGAGGTTGTAACTCTGTGAGATGAAACCACAGATCAGAAAGAAGTTTCTCAGAAAGCTTCTTCACGTTTGAACGGATGAATTTTCCTTTATCAGCTAGGCCTCAATATGATCCAAAGAAGCCCTTCTCAGATTCCTCAAAGACAGTGTTAATGGACTGCTCCACGAAACATAAGTGTAACTCGTGTGAGATGAATTCACACATCAACCAGAAGTTTCTAAGAAAGCTTCTTTCTAGTTTTCATCTGTGGATATTTCCTTTGTCACTGTAATGTTCATTGCGCTATGAAGTATCTAATTGCAGATTTCCAGAAAACTGTGCTAACAAACTGATCACTGAAGAGAAACGTGTAACTCTGTGAGTTGCATTCACACTTGGCAATGCAGTTTCTCAGAAAGCTTCTTTTAGTTATTATGTGAGGATATTTCCTTTATCACCATGGGCCCCAATAGGCTCCCAAATATCACTTTGCAGATTCCACGAAAAGAGTGTTAGCAAACTGCTTCTTGAGGCAAGGTTGTAACTCTGTGAGATGAACTCACAGATCAGAAAAGAAGTTCTCAGAAAGCTTCTTTCACGTTTTGAACGGATGAAATTCCTTTATCAGCGTAGGCCTCAATATGATCCAAAAGCCCTTCTCAGATCCTCAAAGACAGTGTTAATGCGACTGCTCCACGAAACATAAGTGTAACTCTGTGAGATGAATTCACACCACCAAGAAGTTTTCTAAGAAAGCTTCTTTCTAGTTTTCATCTGTGGATATTTCTTTGTCACTGTTATGTTCATTGCGCTATGAAGTATCTAATTGCAGATTTCCAGAAAACTGTGCTAACAAACTGATCACTGAGAGAAACGTGTAACTCGTGAGTGCATTCACACAGGCAATGCAGTTTCTCAGAAGCTTCTCTTAGTTATTATGTGAGGATATTTCCTTATCACCATGGGCCCCAATAGGCTCCCAAATATCACTTTGCAGATTCCACGAAAAGAGTGTTAGCAACTGCTTCTTGAGGCAGAGGTTGTAACTCTGTGAGATGAACTCACAGATCAAGAAAGAAGTTTCTCAGAAAGCTTCTTTCACGGTTTTGAACGGATGAAATTTCCTTTATCAGCGTAGGCCTCAATGGATCCAAGAAGCCCTTCTCAGATCCTCAAAGACAGTGTTAATGGACTGCTCCACGAAACAAAGTGTAACTTGTGAGATGAATTCACACATCACAAGAAGTTTCTAAGAAACGCTTCTTCTAGTTTTCATGGTGGATATTTCCTTTGTCACTGTAATGTCATTGCGCTATGAAGTATCTAATTGCAGATTTCCAGAAAACTGTGCTAACAAACTGATCACTGAAGAGAAGTGTAACTCTGTGAGTTTGCATTCACACATGGCAATGCAGTTTCTCAGAAAGCTTCTCTTTAGTTATTAGTGAGGATATTTCCTTTATCAACCATGGGCCCCAATAGGCTCCCAATATCACTTTGCAGATTCCGAAAAGAGTGTTAGCAAACTGCTTCTTGAGGCAGAGGTTGTAACTCTGTGAGATGAACTCACAGATCAGAAAGAAGTTTCTCAGAAAGCTTCTTTCACGTTTGGAACGGATGAAATTTCCTTTATCAGCGTAGGCCTCAATGTGATCCAAAGAAGCCCTTCTCAGATTCCTCAAAGACAGTGTTAAGGACTGCTCCACGAAATAAGTGTAACTCTGTGAGATGAATTCACACACCAAGAAGTTTCTAAGAAAGCTTCTTTCTAGTTTTCATCTCTGGATATTTCCTTTCACTGTAATGTTCATTGCGCATATGAAGTATCTAATTGCAGATTTCCAGAAAACTGTGCTAACAAACTGACACGAAGAGAAACGTGTAACTCTGTGGGTTGCTTCACACTTGGCAATGCAGTTTCTCAAAAGCTTCTCTTTAGTTATTATGTGAGGATATTTCCTTTATACCATGGGCCCCAATAGGCTCCCAAATATCACTTTGCAGATTCCACGAAAAGAGTGTTAGCAAACTGCTTTCTTGAGGCAGAGGTTGTAACTCTGTGAGATGAACTCACAGATCAGAAAGAAGTTTCTCAGAAAAGCTTCTTTCACGTTTTGAACGGATGAAATTCCTTTATCAGCGTAGGCCTCATATGATCCAAAGAAGCCTTCTCAGATTCCCAAAGACAGTGTTAATGGACTGCTCCACGAAACATAAGTGTAACTCTGTGAGATGAATTCACACATCACCAAGAAGTTTCTAAGAAAGCTTCTTTCTAGTTTTCATCTTGGGATATTTCCTTTGTCACTGTAATGTTCATGCGCTATGAAGTATCTAATTGCAGATTTCCAGAAAACTGTGCTACAAACGGATCACTGAAGGAAACGTGTAACTCTGTGGTTGCATTCACACTTGGCAATGCAGTTTCTCAGAAGCTCTCTTTAGTTATTAGTGAGGATATCCTTTATCACCATGGGCCCCAATAGGCTCCCAAATATCACTTTGCAGATTCCACGAAAAGAGTGTTAGCAAACTGCTTCTTGAGGCGAGGTTGTAACTTGTGAGATGAACTCACAGATCAGAAAGAAGTTTCTCAGAAAGCTTCTTTCACGTTTTGAACGGATGAAATTTCCTTTATCAGCGTAGCCCTCATGTGACCAAAGAAGCCCTTCTCAGATCCTCAAAGACAGTGTTAATGGATGCCCACGAAACATAAGTGTAACTCTGTGAGATGAATTCACACATCACCAAGAAGTTTCTAAGAAAGCTTCTTTCTAGTTTTCATCTGGGATATTTCCTTTGTCACTGTATGTTCATTGCGCTATGAAGTATCTAATTGCAGATTTCCAGAAAACTGTGCTAACAAACTGATCACTGAAGAGAAACTGTAACCTGTGGGTTGCATTCACACTTGGCAATGCATTTTTCTCAGAAAGCTTCTCTTTAGTTATTATGTGAGGATATTTCTTTATTACCATGGGCCCAATAGGCTCCCAAATATCACTTTGCAGATTCCACGAAAAGAGTGTTAGCAAACTGCTTCTTGAGGCAGAGGTTGTAACTCTGTGAGATAACTCACAGATCAAAAGAAGTTTCTCGAAAGCTTCTTTCACGTTTTGAACGGATGAAATTTCCTTTATCAGCGTAGGCCCAATATGATCCAAAAAGCCCTTCTCAGATTCCTCAAGACAGTGTTAATGGACTGCTCCACGAAACATAAGTGTAACTCTGTGAGATGAATTCACACATCACCAAGAAGTTTCTAAGAAGCTTTCTTTCTAGTTTTCATCTGTGGATTTTCCTTTGTCACTGTAATGTTCATTGCGCTATGAAGTATCTAATTGCAGATTTCCAGAAAACTGTGCTAACAAACTGATCACTGAAGAGAAACGTGTAACTCTGTGAGGCATTCACACTTGGCAAGCAGTTTTCTCAGAAAGCTTCTCTTTAGTTATTATGTGAGGATATTTCCTTTATCACAGGGGCCCCAATAGGCTCCAATATCACTTTGCAGATTCCACGAAAAGAGTGTTAGCAAACTGCTTCTTGAGGCAGAGGTTGTAACTCTGGGAGATGAACTCACAGATCAGAAAGAAGTTTCTCAGAAAGCTTCTTTCTCATTTTTTGTAGAGATGTTTTCCATTGGGCCCCATTGTTTTCAAAGATCGGTGAAATCTGTTCTCAGATTCCCACAATAGGCCTAGGCCACGGCCCCACGAAATACGCTGAACTTAGTGAGTTGAATTCACACATCACATAGCGTTCTCAGAAACTTCTTCTTAGTAAGCGAGTTATTTGTGGTCTTGGAGCGCCACCGTGGTCCTATTGAAGATTCTGCGAAAATTTCTGCCTAGCGAGTTTCTCAGTGAAACAATGATGAACATCTGTGGCTGAATTCACCCACAACAAAGAAGTTTTGAGAAGCTTCTCTGCAGGTTTTCTCTGAGGATAGTTCCTTATTATCAGCATCGATTCAACATTCCAAGACATCACATCTGAGATTCCTAAAAAGAGTGCTAGTAAACTGCCCCGAAACGGTGATGAACATCTGTGAAGATGAATTCACAATCACAAAGCAGTTCTCAAAATTGGTTCCGCTTTCTCTTGAAGGATATTTCCGTTCTCCTTCTATTATTCAAGCTATCTGAAATATCACTTCTCAGAATCCAGGAAACAGTCAAAGAAACGGCTCCAAAGAACACTGGCGTAAGTCTGGGAGTGCATTCACACATGGCAATGCAGTTTTTCAGAAAGCTTCTCTTTAGTTATTATGTGAGGTATTTTCCTTTATCACCATGGGCCCAATAGGCTCCCAAATATCACTTTCAGATTCCACGAAAGAGTGTTAGCAACTGCTTCTTGAGGCAGAGGTTGTAACTCTGTGAGATGAACTCACAGATCAGAAAGAAGTTTTTCTCAAGAAACTTCTTTCACGTTTTGAACGGATGAATTTCCTTTACACGTAGGCCCATATGATCCAAGAAGCCTCTCAGATTCCTCAAAGACAGTGTTAATGACTGCTCCACGAAACATAGTAACTCTTGTGAGATGAATTCACACATCACCAAGAAGTTTCTAAGAAAGCTTCTTTCTAGTTTTCATCTGTGGATATTTCTTTGTCACTTTATGTTCATTGCGCTATGAAGTATCTAATTGCAGATTCCAGAAAACTGTGCTAACAAACTGATCACTGAAGAGAACGTGTAACTCTGTGAGTTGCATTCACACAGGCAATGCAGTTTCTCAGAAAGCTTCTCTTTAGTTATTATGTGAGGATATTTCCTTTATCACCATGGGCCCCAAAGGTCCCAAAATCACTGGAGATTCCACGAAAAGAGTGTTGCAAACTGTTTCTTGAGGCAGAGGTTGTAACCGTGAGATGAACTCACAGATCAGAAGAAGTTTCTCAGAAAGCTTTTTCTATTTTTAGGAGATGTGTTCCATTGGCCCTTGTTTGATCAAAGGGACAAACTTCTCAGATTCCCAAAAAGTGTATGGACTGCTCCACGAATACAGTGAACTCTGTGAGTATGAATTCACACATCACCAAGTTTCTAGAAAGCTCTTTCTAGTTATAGACTGAGGTTATTTTCTGTGGACAACCTGTCCTAATGCGTTCTGCGAAAATCTGCAGCAGTTCTCAGGGGAAAAAAACAAGGATGGACATCTGGGCTGAATCACACACAAAGAAATTTTTGAGAAGCTTCTCTCAGTTTTCTGAGAAGTTTCCTTATTAGCAGGCTTCACATATCCAAGAAGCACAAGTCTGCAGATTCCTCAAAATGAGTGTAGAAAATGCCCCCGAGAACGGTGATAGAAGCCTGTGAAATGAATTCACAATCACAAAGAGTTTCTCAGCAAGCTTGTTCCGTTTCTCTGTGAAGGATGTTTCCTTCTCCTTCTATTCTTCAAAGCTATCTGAAATATCTCTCAGATCCACGAAACAGTCATAGAAACGGTAAAACGTGGTAATCGTGTGGTTGCATTCACACATGGCAATGCAGTTTCTCAGAAGCTTCTCTTTAGTTATTATGTGAGGATATTTCCTTTATTACCATGGGCCCCATAGGCTCCCAAATATCACTTTGCAGATTCCACGAAAGATGTTAGCAAACTGCTTCTTGAGGCAGAGGTTGTAACTCGTGAGATGAACTCACAGATCAGAAAGAAGTTTCTCAAAAGCTTCTTTCACGTTTTGACGGATGAAATTTCCTTTATCAGCGTAGGCCTCAATATGATCCAAGAAGCCTTCTCAATTCCTCAAAGACAGTGTTAATGGACTGCTCCACGAAACATAAGTGTAACTCTGTGAGATGAATCACACATCACCAAGAAGTTCTAAGAAAGCTTCTTTCTGTTTTCATTGCTGGATATTTCTTTGTCACTGTATGTTCATTGCGCTATGAAGTATCTAATTGCAGATTTCCAGAAAACTGTGCTAACAAACTGATCACTGAAGAGAAACGTGTAACTCTGTGGGTTGCATTCACACTGGCAATGCAGTTTCTCAGAAAGCTTCTCTTTAGTTATTATGTGAGGATATTTCCTTTATTACCATGGGCCCCATAGGCTCCCAAATATCACTTTGCAGTATTCCACGAAAAGAGTGTTAGCAAACGGCTTCTTGAGGCAGAGGTTGTAACTCTGTGAGATGAACTCACAGATCAGAAAGAAGTTCTCAGAAAGCTTCTTTCCACTTTTGATGGAAGATTTCCTTCCCGCATTGTTTTCAAAGGATAAAGACGTTTCTCAGATTCCCAAAATGGCTAGGCACGCCCCACGAAAATAGTGTAACTTGTGAGTGAATCACACATCACAAGGTTTCTCAAGAAAGCTTCTTTCTTTAGTAAGACGAGGTTATTTGTGGCTGGTGCGCACTGTGTCTATTGCAGATTCTGCGAAAATTCTGCTAGCAGTTTCTCATGGAAAGAACATGATGGACATCTGTGGTGAATTCACCCACACAAAGAAGTTTTTGAAAGCTTCTCTCAGGTTTGTGAGGATAATTTCCTTTTCAGCATGCGTCAACGATATCCCAAACATCCACTTTGAGATTCCTCAAAGAGTGTAGGCAAATCTCCCCGAGAACGGGTGAAACACTGTGAAATGAATTCACAATCACAAAGATTTCTCAAAGCTTTTTCCGTTTTTGAAGGATAATTTCCTTTTCTCTATTGCTCAAAGCTATCGAAATTAACTTCTCAGAATCTCACGAAACGTCAAAGAAATCGTCAAAGAGACCTGCGTAAGTCCTGAGTGTGATTCACACATGCAAAGCAGTTTCTCAGAAAGCTTCTCTTAGTTATTATGTAGGAATCCTTTTTAACCATGGCCCCAATAGCTCCCAAATATCACTTTGCAGATTCCACGAAAAGATGTTAGCAAACTGTATCTGAGCAGAGGTGGTAACTCTGTGAGATGAACTCAAGATCAGAAGGAAGTTTCTCAGAAAGCTTCTTCACGTTTGAACGGATGAAATTTCCTTTAGTCAGCGTAGGCCTCAATGTGATCCAAAGAAGCCCTTCTCAGATTCCTCAAAGACAGTGTTAATGGACTGCTCCACGAAAATAGTGTAACTCTGTGAGATGAATTCACACATCACCAAGAAGTTCCTAAGAAAGCTTCTTTCTAGTTTTCATCTCTGGATATTTCCTTTGTCACTGTAATGTTCATTGCGCTATGAAGTATCTAATTGGCAGATTTCCAGAAAACTGTGCTAACAACTGATCACTGAAGAGAAACGTGTAACTCTGTGGGTTGCATTCACACTGGCAATGCAGTTTCTCAGAAGCTTCTCTTAGTTATTATGTGAGGATATTTCCTTTATACCATGGGCCCCAATAGGCCCCCAAATATCACTTTGCAGATTCCACGAAAAGAGTGTTAGCAAACTGCTTCTTGAGGCAGAGGTTGTAACTCTGTGAGATGAACTCACAATCAGAAAGAAGTTTCTCAGAAAGCTTCTTTCACGTTTTGAACGGATGAAATTTCCTTTATCAGCTAGGCCTCAATGGATCCAAAGAAGCCCTTCTCAGATTCCCTCAAAGACAGTGTTAATCGCTCCACGAAACATAAGTGTAACTCTGTGAGATGAATTACACATCACCAAGAAGTTTCTAAGAAAGCTTCTTTCTAGTTTTCATCTGTGGATATTTCCTTTGTTCACTGTAATGTTCATTGCGCTATGAAGTACTAATTGCAGATTTCCAGAAAACTGTGCTAACAAACTGATCACTGAAGAGAAACGTGTAACTCTGTGAGTTGCATTCACACTTGGCAATGCAGTTTCTCAGAAGGCTTCTCTTTAGTTATTATGTGAGGATATTTCCTTATTCACCATGGGCCCCAATAGGCTCCCAAATATCACTTTGCAGATTCCACGAAAGAGTGTTAGCAAACTGCTTCTTGAGGCAGAGGTTGTAACTCTGTGAGAGAACTCACAGATCAGAAAGAAGTTTTCTCAGAAGGCTTCTTTCCATTTGATTGGAAGATTTCCTACATGTGGCCCCCGTGTTGTAAAGGGATCGGGAATTCTAGTTCTTAGATCATCACAATAGGACTAAGGCACCACGGCCAAGAAACAGCTGGCAACTGATTGTAGTTGATTCCACATCAAATAGCAGTTTCTCAAAAACTTCTTCGTTTAGTAACGAGTTATTGGTGTCTTGGAGCGCAGCATGCAAGCCTGGCCCCCCGGCCCCAGGCCCCCCCGTGTGTCCATGCAGAGTCTGGCGAAAATCTGTATAAGCGAGAATTTCTCAGTGGCAACAATGATGGACCATCAGGGCTCAATGCACCCAAACAAAAGAAGTTTCTTGAGAAGCCTTCTCTGAAGGTTATCTGAGGATAGTTCCTTATTCAAGCCATGGATTCAACTATATCCAAGAATCGAATCTGAGATTCCGAAAATGTGCGAGAAACTTCCAGAACGTGTAAGAACCAGTGAAGTGATTCACATATCACAAGGCAGTTTCTCAAAAGCTTCTTTGTTTCTCTGAGGATATTTTTTTCCTTAATTCTTCAAAGCTACTAAATATCATTCAGAATCACGAAAAGTCAAAGAAATCTCGAAGGAATGCGTAAGTCTGTGAGTTGCATTCACACATGGCAATGCAGTTTCTCAGAAAGCTCTCTTTAGTTTATAGGTGAGGATATTTTCTTTATACCATGGGCCCCAATAGGCTCCCAAATATAACTTTGCAGATTCCCGAAAAGAGTGTTAGCAAACTGTTCTTGAGGCAGAGGTTGTAACTCTGTGAGATGAACTCACAGATCAAGAAAGAAGTTTCTCAGAAAGCTTCTTTCACGTTTGAACGATGAAATTTCCTTTATCAGCGTGGCCTCAATGTGACCAAAGAAGCCTTCTTCAGATTCCTCAAAGACGTGTTAATGGACTGCTCCACGAAACATAAGTGAACTCTGTGAGATGAATTCACACATCACCAAGAGTCTAAGAAAGCTCTTTCTAGTTTTCATCTCTGGATATTTTTTGTCACTGTAATGTTCATTGCGCTATGAAGTATCTAATTGCAGATTCCAGAAACTGTGCTAACAAACTGATCACTGAAGAGAAACGTGTAACTCTGTGGGTTGCATTCACACTTGGCAATGCAGTTTCTCAGAAAGCTTCTCTTTAGTTTATTATGTGAGGATATTCCTTTATTACCATGGGCCCCAATAGGCCCCAAATATCACTTTGCAGATTCCACGAAAAAGGTTAGCAAACTGCTTCTTGAGGCAGAGGTTGTAACTCTGTGAGATGAACTCACAGATCAGAAGAAGTTTCTCAGAAAGCTCTTTCACGGTTTGAACGGATGAATTTCTTTATCAGCTGGCCTCATTGATCCAAGAACCCGTTCTCATGATCCGTCAAAGACAGTGTTAATGACTGCTCCACGAAACATATGTAACTCTGTGAGATGAATTCACCACATCACCAAGAAGTTTCTAAGAAAGCCTTTCTTTCTAGTTTTTCATCTGTGGGATATTTCCTTTGTCACTGTAATGTCATTGCGCTATGAAGTATCTAATTGCAGATTTCCAGAAAACTGTGCAACAAACGATCACTGAAGAGAAACTGTAACTCTGTGAGTTGCATTCACACTGGCAAGGCAGTTTCTCAGAAAGCTCTCTTTAGTATTATGTAGGATATTTCCTTTATCACCATGGGCCCAATAGGCTCCCAAATATCACTTTGCAGATTCCACGAAAAGAGTGTTAGCAAACTGCTTCTTGAGGCAGAGGTTGGTAACTCTGTGAGATGAACTCACAGATCAGAAAGAAGTTTCTCAGAAAGCTTCTTTCATTTTTAGGAAATGTTTTCCATGTCCCCAGTTCAAAGGTATAGAAACTCTTCTCAGATTCCACAAGAAGTGCTAGACGGCCCCACAGAATACGTGAACTTGTGAGTTGAATTCACACATCACATAGCGTTTCCAGAAAACTTCTTTCTAGTGCGATGTTATTTGTGGTCATTGGAGCGCCACTGTGTCCTATGGCAGATTCTGCAAAATTCTGCTAGCGATTTCTCAGTGGGAAACATGATGACATTGTGGGCTTGAATTCACCACAACAAGAAGTTTAGAAGCTTCTCTATGTTATCTGAGGATAGTTTCCTTATTCATTCATGCGATTCAACGATATGCAGACATCCAGCGAGATTCCTCAAAATGAGTGCTAGAAACTCCCCCCGAGAACGGGTGATAGAGACACAGTGAATGAGTTCACGATGATTCACAAAGCAGTTTTCATCCAAAGCTTGGTTCGCTTTCTCTTGAAGGATATTTCCTTTCCTCCTTGATTCTTCAAATCGTATCTGAAGTATCATTCAAATTCCAGGAAACACAAAGATGCTCAAAAACACTGGGGTAATCTGTGAGTTGCATTCCACATGGCAATGCAGTTTCTCAAAAGCTTCTCTTTAGTTTTTATGTGAGGAATTTCCTTTATACCATGGGCCCCAATAGGCTCCCAAATATCCTTTTGCAGATTCCACGAAAAGAGTGTTAGCAAAACTGCTTCTGTGAGGCAGAGTTGTAACTCTGTGAGATGAACTCACAGATCAGAAAGAAGTTTCTCAGAAGCTTCTTTCACGTTTGAACGGATGAAATTTCCTTTATCAGCGTAGGCCTCAATGTGATCCAAAGAACCCTTCTCAGATTCCTCAAGAACAGTGTTAATGGACTGCTCCACGAAACATAAGTGTAACTCTGTGAGATGAATTCACACATCACCAAGAGTTTCTAAGAAAGCTTCTTCTAGTTTTCATCTCTGGATATTTCCTTTGTCACTGTAATGTTCATTGCGCTATGAAGTATCTAATTGCAGATTTCCAGAAAACTGTGCTAAAAACTGATCATGAAGAGAAACGTGTAACTCTGTGGTTGCATTCACATTGGCAATGCAGTTTCTCAGAAAGCTTCTCTTTAGTTATTATGTGAGGATATTTCCTTTATACCATGGGCCCCAATAGGCTCCAAATATCACTTTGCAGATTCCACGAAAAGAGTGTTAGCAAACTGCTTCTTGAGGCAGAGGTTGTAACTCTGTGAGATGAACCACAGATCAGAAAGAAGTTTCTCAGAAAGCTTCTTTCACGTTTGAACGGAGAAATTTCCTTTATCGCATAGGCCTCAAATGATCCAAAGCCCTTCTCAGATTCCTCAAAGACAGTGTTAATGGACTGCTCCACGAAACATAAGTGTAACTCTGTGAGATGAATTCACACATCACAAGAAGTTTCTAAGAGCTTCTTTTTCTAGTTTTCATCTGTGGATATTCCTTTGTCACTGTAATGTTCAGGCGCTATGAAGTATCTAATTGCAGATTCCAGAAACTGTGCTAACAAACGGATCACTGAAGAGAAACGTGTAACTCTGGAGTTGCATTCACACTTGGCAATGCAGTTTCTCAGAAGCTCTCTTTTATTATTATGTGAGGAATTTCCTTTACACCATGGGCCCCAATAGGCTCCCAAATATCCTTGCAGATTCCACGAAAAGAGTGTTAGCAAACTGCTTCTTGAGGCAGAGGTTGTATACTCTGTGAATGAACTCACAGATCAGAAAGAAGTTTCTCAGAAACTTCTTTCTCATTTTTAGGAAGATGTTTCCTTTGGCCCATTGTTTTCAAAGGATCAAGACTGCTTCTCAGATATCCACAAAAGTGTAGCACGGCTCCACGAATACGTGTAACTCTGTGAGTTGAATTCAACACACATAGCGTTTCTAGAAAGCTTCTTTCTTTAGTAAGACGAGGTTATTTTGTGTTCTTGACCGCCACTGTGTCCTGCAAGATCTGCGAAATTCTCTAGCGAGTTTCTCAGTGAACAATGATGGACACTGTGGCTGAATTAACCCACAACAAAGAAAGTTTTTGAGAAGCCTCTCTGCAGGTTTTATCTTGAGGATAGTTCCTTATTCAGCATGACGATTTCATCGCATATCGCAAGACATCACATCGGAGATTGCCTCAAAGTGATTGCTAGGAAACTCCCCCGAGAACGGGAGTGATAAACACATGCTTGAAAAATTCCATATCACAAAGCAGTGTTCTCACAAAGCTGTGGTTCCGCTTTCTCTTGAAGGATATTTCCTTCTCCTTCATTCTGTCAAGCGATCTGAAATATCATTGTCAGAATCCAGAAACGTTCAAAAATGCTCCAAGGAAACAGGGGTAAGTCTGGTGAGTTGCATTCACACATGGCATGCAGTTTCTCAGAAAGCTTCTCTTTAGTTATTAGGTGAGGATATTCTCCTTTATACCAGGGGCCCCAATAGGCTCCCAATATCACTTTGCAGATTCCACGAAAGAGTGTTTAGCAACTGCTTCTTGAGGCAGAGGTTGTAACCTGAGATGAACTCACAGATCAGAAAGAAGTTTCTCAGAAGCTTCTTTCACGTTTTGAACGGATGAAATTTCCTTTATCAGCGTAGGCCTCAAATGGATCAAAGAAGCCCTTCTCAGATCCTCAAAGACAGTGTTAAGGACTGCTCCACGAAACATAAGTGTAACTCTGTGAGATGAATTCACACTCACCAAGAAGTTTCTAAGAAACTCTTTTTCTAGTTTTTCATCTCTGTGGATTTCCTTTGTCACTGTAATGTTCATTGCTGTAGGAAGTATAATTGCAGATTTCCAGAAAACTGTGCTAACAAACTGATCACTGAAGAGAAAGTGTAACTCTGTGAGTTGCATTCACACATGGCAATGCAGTTTCTCAGAAAGCTTCTCTTTAGTTATTATGTGGAGGATATTTCCTTTATCACCATGGGCCCCAATAGGCTCCCAAATATCACTTTGGCAGATTCCACGAAAAGAGTGTTTAGCAAACTGCTTCTTGAGGCAGAGGTTGTAACTCTGTGAGATGACTCACAGATCAGAAAGAAGTTTCTCAGAAAGCTTCTTTCACGTTTGAACGGATGAAATTCCTTTATCAGCGTAGGCCCAATGTGATCCAAGAAGCCCTCTCAGATTCCTCAAAGACAGTGTTAATGGACTGCTCCAAGAAACTAGTAACTCTGTGAAGTAATTCACACATCACCAAGAAGTTTCTAAGAAAGCTTCTTTCTTTTTCATCTCTGGATATTTCCTTTGTCCTGTAATGTTCATTGCCTATGAAGTATCTAATGCAGATTTCCAGAAAACTGTGCTACAAACTGATCACGGAAGAGAAACGTGTAACTCTGTGGGGTTGCATTCACACTTGGCAATGCAGTTTCTCAGAAAGCTTCTCTTTAGTTATATGTGAGGATATTTCCTTATCACCATGGGCCCCAAGAGGCTCCCAAATATACTTTGCAGATTCCACGAAAGAGTGTTAGCAAACGCTTCTTGAGGCAGAGGTGTAACTCTTGTGAGATGAACTCACAGATCAGAAAGAAGTTTCTCAGAAGCTCTTTCACGTTTTGAACGGGAAATTCCTTTATCAGCATGAGGCCTCAATATGATCCAAGAAGCCCTTCTCAGATTCCTCAAAGACAGTGTTAATGGACGGCTCCGCAACATAAGTGTAACTCTGTGAGATGAATTCACACATCACCAAGAAGTTTCTAAGAAGCTTCTTCCTAGTTTTTCATCTGTGGATATTCCTTTGCCACTGAATGTTCATTGCGCTATGAAGTATCTAATTGCAGATTTCCAGAAACTGTGGCAACAAACTGATCACGAAGAGAAACGGTAACTCTGTGGGTTGCATTCACACATGGCAATGCAGTTTCTCAGAAAGCTTCTCTTTAGTTATTATGTGAGGATATTTCTTATCACCATGGGCCCCAATAGGCTCCCAAATATCACTTTGCAGATTCCACGAAAAGAGTGTTAGCAAACTGCTTCTTGAGGCAGAGGTTGTAACTCTTGAGATGAACTCACAGATCAGAAAGAAGTTTCTCAAAAGCTTCTTTCACGTTTTGAACGGATGAAATTCCTTTATCAGCTTAGGCCAAATGATCCAAAGAAGCCCTTCTCAGATTCCCAGACAGTGTAATGCACTGCTCCACGAAAACATAAGTGTAACTCTGTGAGAGGAATTCACACATCACCAAGAGTTTCTAAGAAAGCTCTTTCTAGTTTTTCATCTGTGGATATTTCCTGTCACTGTATGTTCATGCGCGATGAGTATCTAATTGCAGATTCCAAAAAACTGTGCTAACAAACTGATCACGAGAGGAACGTGTAACTCTGTGAGTTGCATTCACACAGGGCAAGCAGTTTCTCAAAGCTTCTCTTAGTTTTATTGAGGGATATTTCCTTATCACATGGGCCCCAATAGGCTCCCAAATATCACTTTGCAGATTCCACGAAAAGAGTGTTAGCAAACTGCTTCTTGAGGCAGAGGTTGTAACTCTGTGAGATGAACTACAGATCAGAAAGAAGTTTCTCAGAAAGCTTCTTTCACGTTTTGAACGGATGAAATTCCTTTATCAGCGTAGGCCTCAATAGTGATCAAAGAAGCCCTTCTCAGATTCCTCAAAGACAGTGTTAAGGACTGCTCCACGAACATAAGGTAACTCTGGATGAATTCACACATCACCAAGAAGTTTCTAAGAAACCTCTTTCTAGTTTTCATCTGTGGATATTTCTTTGTCACTGTATGTTCATTGCGCTATAGAGTATCTAATGCAGATTTCCAGAAAACTGTGCTAACAACTGATCACTGAAAGAGATAGTGTAACTCTGTGGAGTTGCATTCACACTATGGCAAATGCAGTTCTCAGAAGCTTCTCTTTAGTTATTATGTGAGGATTTTCCTTTATCACCATGGGCCCACTAGGCTCCAAATATCACTTTGCAGATTCCATGAAAAGAGTGTTGCAAACGCTTCTTGAGGCAGAGGTTGTAACTCTGTGAGATGAACTCACAGATCAGAAAGAGTTTCTCAGAAAGCTTCTTCACGGTTTGAACGGATTGAAATTTCCTATTTCAGCGTAGGCTCAATGTATCCAACAGAAGCCCTTCTCAGATTCCTCAAGACAGTGTAAGGACTGCTCCACGAAACATAAGTGTAACTCTGTGAGATGAATTCACACCACACCAAGAAGTTTCTAAGAAAGCTTCTTTCTAGTTTTCATCTCTGGATATTTCCTTGTCATGTAAGTTCATTGAGCTATGAAGTATCTAATGCAGATTTCCAGAAAACTGTGCTAACAAACTGATCACTGAAGAGAAACGTGTAACTCTGTGGGTTGCATTCACACTTGGCAATGCAGTTTCTCAGAAAGCTTCTTTAGTTATATGTGAGGATATTTCCTTTATTACACATGGGCCCCAATCGGCTCCCAATATCACTTTGCAGATTCCACGAAAAGAGTGTTAGCAAACTGCTTCTTGAGGCAGAGGTTGTAACTCTGTGAGATGAATCACAGATCAGAAAGAAGTTTCTCAGAAAGCTCTTTCACGTTGAACGGATGAAATTTCCTTTATCGCATAGGCCTCAATATGATCCAAAGAGCCTTGCTCAGATTCCCAAAAGACAGTTTATGGACTGCTCCACGAAACCAAAGTGTAACTCTGTGAGATGAATTCACACAGTCAAAAGAAAGGTTCTAAGAAAGCTTCTTTCTATTTTCATCGTGGAATTTCCTTCGTCACTGTAATGGTCATTGCGCTATGAAGTAGATCTAATTGGCAGATTTCAGAAAAATGTGCTAAAAACGATCACTGAGAGAAAGTACGTTGTAACTCTGTGCGATTGGCATCACACTTGGCAATGCATGTTTCTCAGAAAGCTTCTTCTTTAGTTATTATTAGGATATGTCCTTTATCACCAGGATCCCGGCTTAGGCCTCAAATGATCCAAAGAAGCCCTTCTCAGATTCCTCAAAGACAGTGTTACGGACTTCTCCACGAAACATAAGTGTACACTGTGAGATGAATCACACATCACCAAGAAGTTTCTAAGAAAGCTTCTTTCTAGTTTCATCTCTGGATATTCCTTTGTCACTGTAATGTTCATTGCGCTATGAAGTATCTAATTGCAGATTTCCAGAAAAACTGTGCTAACAAACTGATCACAGAAGAGACGTGTAACTCTGTGAGTTGCATTCACATGGCATGCAGTTTCTCAGAAGCTTCTCTTTAGTTATTATGTGAGGTATTTTCCATCACCATGGGCCCCAATAGCTCCCAAATATCACTTTGCAGATTCCACGAAAAGAGTGTTAGCAAACTGCTTCTTGAGGCAGAGGTTGTAACTCTGTGAGATGAACTCACAGATCAGAAAGAAGTTCTGAGAAGCTTCTTTCACGGTTTTGAACGGATGAAATTTCCTTTATCAGCGTAGGCCTCAATGTGTCCATAAGGCCTTCTCAGATTCCTCAAGACAGTGTTAATGGACGGACTCCACGAAACATAAGTGTAACTGTGAGATGAATTCACATCACCAAGAAGTTTCTAAGAAGCTTCTTTCTAGTTTTCATCTTGGATATTCCTTTGTCACTGTAATGTTCATTGCGCTATGAAGTATCTAATTGCAGATTTCCAAAACTGTGCTAACAAACTGATCACTGAAGAGAAACGTGTAACTCTTGGGTTGCATTCACACTTGGCAATGCAGTTTCTCAGAAGCTTTCTTTAGTTATTAGTGAGGATATTTCCTTTATTACCATGGGCCCAATAGGCTCCCAAATATCACTTTGCAGATTCCACGAAAAGAGTGTTAGCAAACTGCTTCTTGAGGCAGAGGTTGTAACTCTGTGAGATGAACTCACAGATCAGAAAGAAAGAAGTTTTGGAAAGCTTCTTTCACGTTTGAACGGATGAAATTTCCTTTATCAGCGTAGGCCTCAATGTGATCCAAAGAAGCCCTTCTCAGATTCCTCAAAGACAGTGTTAATGGAACTGCTCCACGAAACATAAGTGTAACTCTGTGAGATGAATTCACATCACCAAGAAGTTTCTAAAGGAAAGCTTCTTTCTAGTTTTCATCTGTGGATATTCCTTTGTCACTGTAATGTTCATTGCGCTATGAAGTATCTAATTGCAGATTTCCAGAAAAACTGTGCTAACAAACTGATCACTGAAGAGAAACGTGTAACTCTGTGAGTTGCATTCACACTTGGCAATGCAGTTTCTCAGAAAGCTTCTCTTTAGTTATTATGTGAGGATATTTCCTTTATCACCATGGGCCCCAATAGGCTCCCAAATATCACTTTGCAGATTCCACGAAAAGAGTGTTAGCAAACTGCTTCTTGAGGCAGAGGTTGTAACTCTGTGAGATGAACTCACAGATCAGAGAGAAAGTTTCTCAGAAAGCTTCTTTCACGTTTTGAACGGATGAATATTTCCTTTATCAGCGTAGGCCTCAATAGTGATCCAAAGAAGCCCTTCTCAGATTCCTCAAAGACAGTGTTAATGGACTGCTCCACGAAAATAAGTGTAACTCTGTGAGATGAATTCACACATCACCAGAAGTTTCTAAGAAAGCTTCTTTCCTAGTTTTCATCTGTGGATATTTCCCTTTGTCACTGTAATGTTCATTGCGCTATGAAGTATCTAATTGCAGATTTCCAGAAAACTGTGATAACAAACTGATCACTGAAGAGAAACGTGTAAATCTGTGAGTTGCATTCACACTTGGCAATGCAGTTTCTCAGAAAGCTTCTCTTTAGTTATTATGTGAGGATATTTCCTTTATCACCATGGGCCCCAATAGGCTCCCAAATATCACTTTGCAGATTCCACGAAAAGAGTGTTAGCAAACTGCTTCTTGAGGCAGAGGTTGTAACTCTGTGAGATAACTCACAGATCAGAAAGAAGTTTCTCAGAAAGCTTCTTTCACGTTTTGAACGGATGAAATTTCCCTTTTATCAGCGTAGGCCTCAATGTGATCCAAAGAAGCCCTTCTCAGATTCCTTCAAAGACAGTGTTAATGGACTGCTCCACGAAACATAAGTGTAACTCTGTGAGATGAATTCACACATCACCAAGAAGTTTTCTAGAAAGCTTCTTTCTAGTTTTCATCTCTGGATATTTCCTTTGTCACTGTAATGTTCATTGCGCTATGAAGTATCTAATTGCAGATTTCCAGAAAACTGTGCTAACAAACTGATCACTGAAGAGAAACGTGTAACTCTGTGAGTTGCTATTCACAACTGGCAATGCAGTTTCGTCAGAAAGCTTCTCTTTAGTTATTATGTGAGGATATTCCTTTATCACCATGGGCCCAATAGGCTCCAAATATCACTTTGCAGATTCCACGAAAAAGAGTGTTAGCAAACTGCTTCTTGAGGCAGAGGTTGTAACTCGTGAGATGAACTCACAGATCAGAAAGACGTTCTCAGAAAGCTTCTTTCACGTTTTGAACGGATGAATTTCCTTTATCAGCGTAGGCCTCAATGTGATCCAAAGAAGCCCTTCTCAGATCCTCAAAGACAGTGTTAATGGACTGCTCCACGAACATAAGTGTAACTCTGTGAGATGAATTCACACATCACCAAGAAGTTTCTAAGAAAGCTTCTTTTAGTTTTCATCTGTGGATATTTCTTTGTCACTGTATGTTCATGCGCTATGAAGTATCTAATTGCAGATTTCCAGAAAACTGTGCTAACAAACTGATCACTGAAGAGAAACGTGTAACTCTGTGAGTTGCATTCACACATGGCAATGCAGTTTCTCAGAAAGCTTCTCTTTAGTTATTATGTGAGGATATTTCCTTTATTACCATGGGCCCCAATAGGTCCCAAATATCACTTTGCAGATTCCACGAAAAGAGTGTTAGCAACTGCTTCTTGAGGCAGAGGTTGTAACTCTGTGAGATGAACTCACAGATCAGAAAGAAGTTTCTCAGAAAGCTTCTTTCTCATTTTTATTGGAAGATGTTTCCATTGGCCCCATTGTTTTCAAAGGGATCGGGAATATCGTTCTCAGATTCCACACAAATAGGCCTAGGCCACGGCCCCACGAAATACCGCTGCAACTTAGTGAGTTGAATTCACACATCACATAGCGTTTCTCAGAAAGCTTCTTTCTTTAGTAAGACGAGGTTATTTGTGGTCTTGGAGCGCCACCGTGTGTCCTATTGCAGATTCTGCGAAAATTCTGCTAGCGAGTTTCTCAGTGGAACAATGATGGACATCTGTGGGCTGAATTCACCCACAACAAAGAAGTTTTTGAGAAGCCTTCTCTGCAGGTTTCTCTGAGGATAGTTCCTTATTCAGCATGCGATTCAACGATATCCAAGACATCACATCTGAGATTCCTCAAAATGAGTGCTAGGAAACCCCCGAGAAGGGTGATAGAACACTGTGAATGAATTCACATATCACAAAGCAGTTTCTCACAAAGCTTGGTTCCGCTTTCTCTGAAGGATATTTCCTTTCTCCTTCTATTCTTCAAAGCTATCTGAAATATATTCTCAGAATCCACGGAAAAGTCCAAAGAAACGGCTCCAAAACACTGGCGTAAGTCTGTGAGTTGCATCACACATGGCAATGCAGTTTCTCAGAAAGCTTCTCTTTAGTTATTATGTGAGGATATTTCCTTTATCACCATGGGCCCCAATAGGCTCCCAAATATCACTTGCAGATTCCACGAAAAGAGTGTTAGCAAACTGCTTCTTGAGGCAGAGGTTGTAACTCTGTGAGATGAACTCACAGATCAGAAAGAAGTTTCTCAGAAAGCTTCTTTCACGTTTTGAACGGATGAAATTTCCTTTATCAGCGTAGGCCTCAAATGATCCAAAGAAGCCCTTCTCAGATTCCTCAAAGACAGTGTTAATGACTGCTCCACGAAACATAAGTGTAACTCTGTAGATGAATTCACACATCACCAAGAAGTTTCTAAGAAAGCTTCTTTCTAGTTTTCATCTGGATATTTCCTTTGTCACTGTAATGTTCATTGCGCTATGAAGTATCTAATTGCAGATTTCCAGAAAACTGTGCTAACAAACTGATCACTGAAGAGAAACGTGTAACTCTGTGAGTTGCATTCACATGGCAATGCAGTTCTCAGAAAGCTTCTCTTTAGTTATTATGTGAGGATATTTCCTTTATCACCATGGGCCCAATAGGCTCCCAAATATCACTTTGCAGATTCCACGAAAAGAGTGTTAGCAAACTGCTTCTTGAGGCAGAGGTTGTAACTCTGTGAGATGAACTCACAGATCAGAAAGAAGTTTCTCAGAAAGCTTCTTTCACGTTTGAACGGATGAAATTTCCTTTATCAGCGTAGGCCTCAAGTGGTCAAAGAAGCCCTTCTCAGATCCTCAAAGACAGTGTTAACGGACTGCTCCACGAAACATAAGTGTAACTCTGTGAGATGAATTCACACATCAAAGAAGTTCTAAGAAAGCTTCTTTCTAGTTTTCATCTCTGGATATTTCCTTTGTCACTGTAATGTTCATTGCGCTATGAAGTATCATTGCAGATTTCCAGAAAACTGTGCTAACAAACTGATCACTGAAGAGAAACGTGTAACTCTGTGGGTTGCATTCACACTTGGCAATGCAGTTTCTCAGAAAGCTTCTCTTTAGTTTATGTGAGGATATTTCCTTTATTACCATGGGCCCCAATAGGCTCCCAAATATCACTTTGCAGATTCCACGAAAAGAGTGTTAGCAAACTGCTTCTTGAGGCAGAGGTTGTAACTCTGTGAGATGAACTCACAGATCAGAAAGAAGTTTCTCAGAAAGCTTCTTTCACGTTTTGAACGGATGAAATTTCCTTTATCAGCGTAGGCCTCAATGTGATCCAAAGAAGCCCTTCTCAGATTCCTCAAAGACAGTGTTAATGGACTGCTCCAAAAAACATAAGTGTAACTCTGTGAGATGAATTCACACATCACCAAGAAGTTTCTAAGAAAGCTTCTTTCTAGTTTTCATCTGTGGATATTTCCTTTGTCACTGTAATGTTCATTGCGCTATGAAGTATCTAATTGCAGATTTCCAGAAAACTGTGCTAACAAACTGATCACTGAAGAGAAACGTGTAACTCTGTGGTTGCATTCACACTTGGCAATGCAGTTTCTCAGAAAGCTTCTCTTTAGTTATTATGTGAGGATATTTCCTTTATACCATGGGCCCCAATAGGCTCCCAAATATCACTTTGCAGATTCCACGAAAAGAGTGTTAGCAAACTGCTTCTTGAGGCAGAGGTTGTAACTCTGTGAGATGAACTCACAGATCAGAAAGAAGTTTCTCAGAAAGCTTCTTTCACGTTTTGAACGGATGAAATTTCCTTTATCAGCGTAGGCCTCAATGTGATCCAAGAAGCCCTTCTCAGATTCCTCAAAGACAGTGTTAATGGACTGCTCCACGAAACATAAGTGTAACTCTGTGAGATGAATTCACACATCACCAAGAAGTTTCTAAGAAAGCTTCTTTCTAGTTTTCATCTGTGGATATTTCCTTTGTCACTGTAATGTTCATTGCGCTATGAAGTATCTAATTGCAGATTTCCAGAAAACTGTGCTAACAAACTGATCACTGAAGAGAAACGTGTAACTCTGTGAGTTGCATTCACACTTGGCAATGCAGTTTCTCAGAAAGCTTCTCTTTAGTTATTATGTGAGGATATTTCCTTTATCACCATGGGCCCCAATAGGCTCCCAAATATCACTTTGCAGATTCCACGAAAGAGTGTTAGCAAACTGCTTCTTGAGGCAGAGGTTGTAACTCTGTGAGATGAACTCACAGATCAGAAAGAAGTTTCTCAGAAAGCTTCTTTCACGTTTTGAACGGATGAAATTTCCTTTATCAGCGTAGGCCTCAATGTGATCCAAAGAAGCCCTTCTCAGATTCCTCAAAGACAGTGTTAATGGACTGCTCCACGAAACATAAGTGTAACTCTGTGAGATGAATTCACACATCACCAAGAAGTTTCTAAGAAAGCTTCTTTCTAGTTTTCATCTGTGGATATTTCCTTTGTCACTGTAATGTTCATTGCGCTATGAAGTATCTAATTGCAGATTTCCAGAAAACTGTGCTAACAAACTGATCACTGAAGAGAAACGTGTAACTCTGTGAGTTGCATTCACACATGGCAATGCAGTTTCTCAGAAAGCTTCTCTTTAGTTATTATGTGAGGATATTTCCTTTATCACCATGGGCCCCAATAGGCTCCCAAATATCACTTTGCAGATTCCACGAAAAGAGTGTTAGCAAACTGCTTCTTGAGGCAGAGGTTGTAACTCTGTGAGATGAACTCACAGATCAGAAAGAAGTTTCTCAGAAAGCTTCTTTCACGTTTTGAACGGATGAAATTTCCTTTATCAGCGTAGGCCTCAATGGGATCCAAAGAAGCCCTTCTCAGATTCCTCAAAGACAGTGTTAATGGACTGCTCCACGAAACATAAGTGTAACTCTGTGAGATGAATTCACACATCACCAAGAAGTTTCTAAGAAAGCTTCTTTCTAGTTTTCATCTGTGGATATTTCCTTTGTCACTGTAATGTTCATTGCGCTATGAAGTATCTAATTGCAGATTTCCAGAAAACTGTGCTAACAAACTGATCACTGAAGAGAAACGTGTAACTCTGTGAGTTGCATTCACATGGCAATGCAGTTTCTCAGAAAGCTTCTCTTTAGTTATTATGTGAGGATATTTCCTTTATCACCATGGGCCCCAATAGGCTCCCAAATATCACTTTGCAGATTCCACGAAAAGAGTGTTAGCAAACTGCTTCTTGAGGCAGAGGTTGTAACTCTGTGAGATGAACTCACAGATCAGAAGAAGTTTCTCAGAAAGCTTCTTTCACGTTTTGAACGGATGAAATTTCCTTTATCAGCGTAGGCCTCAAATGTGATCCAAAGAAGCCCTTCTCAGATTCCTCAAAGACAGTGTTAATGGACTGCTCCACGAAACATAAGTGTAACTCTGTGAGATGAATTCACACATCAAAGAAGTTTCTAAGAAAGCTTCTTTCTAGTTTTCATCTCTGGATATTCCTTTGTCACTGTAATGTTCATTGCGCTATGAAGTATCTAATTGCAGATTTCCAGAAAACTGTGCTAACAAACTGATCACTGAAGAGAAACGTGTAACTCTGTGGTTGCATTCACACTTGGCAATGCAGTTTCTCAGAAAGCTTCTCTTTAGTTATTATGTGAGGATATTTCCTTTAACCATGGGCCCCAATAGGCTCCCAAATATCACTTTGCAGATTCCACGAAAAGAGTGTTAGCAAACTGCTTCTTGAGGCAGAGGTTGTAACTCTGTGAGATGAACTCACAGATCAGAAAGAAGTTTCTCAGAAAGCTTCTTTCACGTTTTGAACGGATGAAATTTCCTTTATCAGCGTAGGCCTCAATGTGATCCAAAGAAGCCCTTCTCAGATTCCTCAAAGACAGTGTTAATGGACTGCTCCACGAAACATAAGTGTAACTCTGTGAGATGAATTCACACATCACCAAGAAGTTTCTAAGAAAGCTTCTTTCTAGTTTTCATCTGTGGATATTTCCTTTGTCACTGTAATGTTCATTGCGCTATGAAGTATCTAATTGCAGATTTCCAGAAAACTGTGCTAACAAACTGATCACTGAAGAGAAACGTGTAACTCTGTGAGTTGCATTCACACTTGGCAATGCAGTTTCTCAGAAAGCTTCTCTTTAGTTATTATGTGAGGATATTTCCTTTATCACCATGGGCCCCAATAGGCTCCCAAATATCACTTTGCAGATTCCCACGAAAAGAGTGTTAGCAAACTGCTTCTTGAGGCAGAGGTTGTAACTCTGTGAGATGAACTCACAGATCAGAAAGAAGTTTCTCAGAAAGCTTCTTTCACGTTTTGAACGGATGAAATTTCCTTTATCAGCGTAGGCCTCAATGGATCCAAAGAAGCCCTTCTCAGATTCCTCAAAGACAGTGTTAATGGACTGCTCCACGAAACATAAGTGTAACTCTGTGAGATGAATTCACACATCACCAAGAAGTTTCTAAGAAAGCTTCTTTCTAGTTTTCATCTGTGGATATTTCCTTTGTCACTGTAATGTTCATTGCGCTATGAAGTATCTAATTGCAGATTTCCAGAAAACTGTGCTAACAAACTGATCACTGAAGAGAAACGTGTAACTCTGTGAGTTGCATTCACATGGCAATGCAGTTTCTCAGAAAGCTTCTCTTTAGTTATTATGTGAGGATATTTCCTTTATCACCATGGGCCCCAATAGGCTCCCAAATATCACTTTGCAGATTCCACGAAAAGAGTGTTAGCAAACTGCTTCTTGAGGCAGAGGTTGTAACTCTGTGAGATGAACTCACAGATCAGAAAGAAGTTTCTCAGAAAGCTTCTTTCACGTTTTGAACGGATGAAATTTCCTTTATCAGCGTAGGCCTCAATGTGATCCAAAGAAGCCCTTCTCAGATTCCTCAAAGACAGTGTTAATGGACTGCTCCACGAAACATAAGTGTAACTCTGTGAGATGAATTCACACATCACCAAGAAGTTTCTAAGAAAGCTTCTTTCTAGTTTTCATCTGTGGATATTTCCTTTGTCACTGTAATGTTCATTGCGCTATGAAGTATCTAATTGCAGATTTCCAGAAAACTGTGCTAACAAACTGATCACTGAAGAGAAACGTGTAACTCTGTGAGTTGCATTCACATGGCAATGCAGTTTCTCAGAAAGCTTCTCTTTAGTTATTATGTGAGGATATTTCCTTTATCACCATGGGCCCCAATAGGCTCCCAAATATCACTTTGCAGATTCCACGAAAAGAGTGTTAGCAAACTGCTTCTTGAGGCAGAGGTTGTAACTCTGTGAGATGAACTCACAGATCAGAAAGAAGTTTCTCAGAAAGCTTCTTTCACGTTTGAACGGATGAAATTTCCTTTATCAGCGTAGGCCTCAATGATCCAAAGAAGCCCTTCTCAGATTCCTCAAAGACAGTGTTAATGGACTGCTCCACGAAACATAAGTGTAACTCTGTGAGATGAATTCACACATCACCAAGAAGTTTCTAAGAAAGCTTCTTTCTAGTTTTCATCTGTGGATATTTCCTTTGTCACTGTAATGTTCATTGCGCTATGAAGTATCTAATTGCAGATTTCCAGAAAACTGTGCTAACAAACTGATCACTGAAGAGAAACGTGTAACTCTGTGAGTTGCATTCACACTGGCAATGCAGTTTCTCAGAAAGCTTCTCTTTAGTTATTATGTGAGGATATTTCCTTTATCACCATGGGCCCCAATAGGCTCCCAAATATCACTTTGCAGATTCCACGAAAAGAGTGTTAGCAAACTGCTTCTTGAGGCAGAGGTTGTAACTCTGTGAGATGAACTCACAGATCAGAAAGAAGTTTCTCAGAAAGCTTCTTTCACGTTTTGAACGGATGAAATTTCCTTTATCAGCGTAGGCCTCAATGTGATCCAAAGAAGCCCTTCTCAGATTCCTCAAAGACAGTGTTAATGGACTGCTCCACGAAACATAAGTGTAACTCTGTGAGATGAATTCACACATCACCAAGAAGTTTCTAAGAAAGCTTCTTTCTAGTTTTCATCTCTGGATATTTCCTTTGTCACTGTAATGTTCATTGCGCTATGAAGTATCTAATTGCAGATTTCCAGAAAACTGTGCTAACAAACTGATCACTGAAGAGAAACGTGTAACTCTGTGGAGTTGCATTCACACTTGGCAATGCAGTTTCTCAGAAAGCTTCTCTTTAGTTATTATGTGAGGATATTTCCTTTAACCATGGGCCCCAATAGGCTCCCAAATATCACTTTGCAGATTCCACGAAAAGAGTGTTAGCAAACTGCTTCTTGAGGCAGAGGTTGTAACTCTGTGAGATGAACTCACAGATCAGAAAGAAGTTTCTCAGAAAGCTTCTTTCACGTTTTGAACGGATGAAATTTCCTTTATCAGCGTAGGCCTCAATGTGATCCAAAGAAGCCCTTCTCAGATTCCTCAAAGACAGTGTTAATGGACTGCTCCACGAAACATAAGTGTAACTCTGTGAGATGAATTCACACATCACCAAGAAGTTTCTAAGAAAGCTTCTTTCTAGTTTCATCTGTGGATATTTCCTTTGTCACTGTAATGTTCATTGCGCTATGAAGTATCTAATTGCAGATTTCCAGAAAACTGTGCTAACAAACTGATCACTGAAGAGAAACGTGTAACTCTGTGAGTTGCATTCACACATGGCAATGCAGTTTCTCAGAAAGCTTCTCTTTAGTTATTATGTGAGGATATTTCCTTTATCACCATGGGCCCCAATAGGCTCCCAAATATCACTTTGCAGATTCCACGAAAAGAGTGTTAGCAAACTGCTTCTTGAGGCAGAGGTTGTAACTCTGTGAGATGAACTCACAGATCAGAAAGAAGTTTCTCAGAAAGCTTCTTTCACGTTTTGAACGGATGAAATTTCCTTTATCAGCGTAGGCCTCAATGTGATCCAAAGAAGCCCTTCTCAGATTCCTCAAAGACAGTGTTAATGGACTGCTCCACGAAACATAAGTGTAACTCTGTGAGATGAATTCACACATCACCAAGAAGTTTCTAAGAAAGCTTCTTTCTAGTTTTCATCTGTGGATATTTCCTTTGTCACTGTAATGTTCATTGCGCTATGAAGTATCTAATTGCAGATTTCCAGAAAACTGTGCTAACAAACTGATCACTGAAGAGAAACGTGTAACTCTGTGAGTTGCATTCACATGGCAATGCAGTTTCTCAGAAAGCTTCTCTTTAGTTATTATGTGAGGATATTTCCTTTATCACCATGGGCCCCAATAGGCTCCCAAATATCACTTTGCAGATTCCACGAAAAGAGTGTTAGCAAACTGCTTCTTGAGGCAGAGGTTGTAACTCTGTGAGATGAACTCACAGATCAGAAAGAAGTTTCTCAGAAAGCTTCTTTCACGTTTTGAACGGATGAAATTTCCTTTATCAGCGTAGGCCTCAATGTGATCCAAAGAAGCCTTCTCAGATTCCTCAAAGACAGTGTTAATGGACTGCTCCACGAAACATAAGTGTAACTCTGTGAGATGAATTCACACATCACCAAGAAGTTTCTAAGAAAGCTTCTTTCTAGTTTTCATCTGTGGATATTTCCTTTGTCACTGTAATGTTCATTGCGCTATGAAGTATCTAATTGCAGATTTCCAGAAAACTGTGCTAACAAACTGATCACTGAAGAGAAACGTGTAACTCTGTGAGTTGCATTCACATGGCAATGCAGTTTCTCAGAAAGCTTCTCTTTAGTTATTATGTGAGGATATTTCCTTTATCACCATGGGCCCCAATAGGCTCCCAAATATCACTTTGCAGATTCCACGAAAAGAGTGTTAGCAAACTGCTTCTTGAGGCAGAGGTTGTAACTCTGTGAGATGAACTCACAGATCAGAAAGAAGTTTCTCAGAAAGCTTCTTTCACGTTTTGAACGGATGAAATTTCCTTTATCAGCGTAGGCCTCAATGATCCAAAGAAGCCCTTCTCAGATTCCTCAAAGACAGTGTTAATGGACTGCTCCACGAAACATAAGTGTAACTCTGTGAGATGAATTCACACATCACCAAGAAGTTTCTAAGAAAGCTTCTTTCTAGTTTTCATCTGTGGATATTTCCTTTGTCACTGTAATGTTCATTGCGCTATGAAGTATCTAATTGCAGATTTCCAGAAAACTGTGCTAACAAACTGATCACTGAAGAGAAACGTGTAACTCTGTGAGTTGCATTCACACTTGGCAATGCAGTTTCTCAGAAAGCTTCTCTTTAGTTATTATGTGAGGATATTTCCTTTATCACCATGGGCCCCAATAGGCTCCCAAATATCACTTTGCAGATTCCACGAAAAGAGTGTTAGCAAACTGCTTCTTGAGGCAGAGGTTGTAACTCTGTGAGATGAACTCACAGATCAGAAAGAAGTTTCTCAGAAAGCTTCTTTCACGTTTTGAACGGATGAAATTTCCTTTATCAGCGTAGGCCTCAATGTGATCCAAAGAAGCCCTTCTCAGATTCCTCAAAGACAGTGTTAATGGACTGCTCCACGAAACATAAGTGTAACTCTGTGAGATGAATTCACACATCACCAAGAAGTTTCTAAGAAAGCTTCTTTCTAGTTTTCATCTGTGGATATTTCCTTTGTCACTGTAATGTTCATTGCGCTATGAAGTATCTAATTGCAGATTTCCAGAAAACTGTGCTAACAAACTGATCACTGAAGAGAAACGTGTAACTCTGTGAGTTGCATTCACACTTGGCAATGCAGTTTCTCAGAAAGCTTCTCTTTAGTTATTATGTGAGGATATTTCCTTTATCACCATGGGCCCCAATAGGCTCCCAAATATCACTTTGCAGATTCCACGAAAAGAGTGTTAGCAAACTGCTTCTTGAGGCAGAGGTTGTAACTCTGTGAGATGAACTCACAGATCAGAAAGAAGTTTCTCAGAAAGCTTCTTTCACGTTTTGAACGGATGAAATTTCCTTTATCAGCGTAGGCCTCAATGTGATCCAAAGAAGCCCTTCTCAGATTCCTCAAAGACAGTGTTAATGGACTGCTCCACGAAACATAAGTGTAACTCTGTGAGATGAATTCACATCACCAAGAAGTTTCTAAGAAAGCTTCTTTCTAGTTTTCATCTGGATATTTCCTTTGTCACTGTAATGTTCATTGCGCTATGAAGTATCTAATTGCAGATTTCCAGAAAACTGTGCTAACAAACTGATCACTGAAGAGAAACGTGTAACTCTGTGAGTTGCATTCACACTTGGCAATGCAGTTTCTCAGAAAGCTTCTCTTTAGTTATTATGTGAGGATATTTCCTTTATCACCATGGGCCCCAATAGGCTCCCAAATATCACTTTGCAGATTCCACGAAAAGAGTGTTAGCAAACTGCTTCTTGAGGCAGAGGTTGTAACTCTGTGAGATGAACTCACAGATCAGAAAGAAGTTTCTCAGAAAGCTTCTTTCACGTTTTGAACGGATGAAATTTCCTTTATCAGCGTAGGCCTCAATGTGATCCAAAGAAGCCCTTCTCAGATTCCTCAAAGACAGTGTTAATGGACTGCTCCACGAAACATAAGTGTAACTCTGTGAGATGAATTCACACATCACCAAGAAGTTTCTAAGAAAGCTTCTTTCTAGTTTTCATCTGTGGATATTTCCTTTGTCACTGTAATGTTCATTGCGCTATGAAGTATCTAATTGCAGATTTCCAGAAAACTGTGCTAACAAACTGATCACTGAAGAGAAACGTGTAACTCTGTGAGTTGCATTCACACTTGGCAATGCAGTTTCTCAGAAAGCTTCTCTTTAGTTATTATGTGAGGATATTTCCTTTATCCATGGGCCCCAATAGGCTCCCAAATATCACTTTGCAGATTCCACGAAAAGAGTGTTAGCAAACTGCTTCTTGAGGCAGAGGTTGTAACTCTGTGAGATGAACTCACAGATCAGAAAGAAGTTTCTCAGAAAGCTTCTTTCACGTTTTGAACGGATGAAATTTCCTTTATCAGCGTAGGCCTCAATGTGATCCAAAGAAGCCCTTCTCAGATTCCTCAAAGACAGTGTTAATGGACTGCTCCACGAAACATAAGTGTAACTCTGTGAGATGAATTCACACATCCCCAAGAAGTTTCTAAGAAAGCTTCTTTCTAGTTTTCATCTGTGGATATTTCCTTTGTCACTGTAATGTTCATTGCGCTATGAAGTATCTAATTGCAGATTTCCAGAAAACTGTGCTAACAAACTGATCACTGAAGAGAAACGTGTAACTCTGTGAGTTGCATTCACACTTGGCAATGCAGTTTCTCAGAAAGCTTCTCTTTAGTTATTATGTGAGGATATTTCCTTTATCACCATGGGCCCCAATAGGCTCCCAAATTCACTTTGCAGATTCCACGAAAAGAGTGTTAGCAAACTGCTTCTTGAGGCAGAGGTTGTAACTCTGTGAGATGAACTCACAGATCAGAAAGAAGTTTCTCAGAAAGCTTCTTTCACGTTTTGAACGGATGAAATTTCCTTTATCAGCGTAGGCCTCAATGTGATCCAAAGAAGCCCTTCTCAGATTCCTCAAAGACAGTGTTAATGGACTGCTCCACGAAACATAAGTGTAACTCTGTGAGATGAATTCACACATCACCAAGAAGTTTCTAATTAAGCTTCTTTCTAGTTTTCATCTGTGGATATTTCCTTTGTCACTGTAATGTTCATTGCGCTATGAAGTATCTAATTGCAGATTTCCAGAAAACTGTGCTAACAAACTGATCACTGAAGAGAAACGTGTAACTCTGTGAGTTGCATTCACACATGGCAATGCAGTTTCTCAGAAAGCTTCTCTTTAGTTATTATGTGAGGATATTTCCTTTATCACCATGGGCCCCAATAGGCTCCCAAATATCACTTTGCAGATTCCACGAAAAGAGTGTTAGCAAACTGCTTCTTGAGGCAGAGGTTGTAACTCTGTGAGATGAACTCACAGATCAGAAAGAAGTTTCTCAGAAAGCTTCTTTCACGTTTTGAACGGATGAAATTTCCTTTATCAGCGTAGGCCTCAATGTGATCCAAAGAAGCCCTTCTCAGATTCCTCAAAGACAGTGTTAATGGACTGCTCCACGAAACATAAGTGTAACTCTGTGAGATGAATTCACACATCACCAAGAAGTTTCTAAGAAAGCTTCTTTCTAGTTTTCATCTGGATATTTCCTTTGTCACTGTAATGTTCATTGCGCTATGAAGTATCTAATTGCAGATTTCCAGAAAACTGTGCTAACAAACTGATCACTGAAGAGAAACGTGTAACTCTGTGAGTTGCATTCACACTTGGCAATGCAGTTTCTCAGAAAGCTTCTCTTTAGTTATTATGTGAGGATATTCCTTTATCACCATGGGCCCCAATAGGCTCCCAAATATCACTTTGCAGATTCCACGAAAAGAGTGTTAGCAAACTGCTTCTTGAGGCAGAGGTTGTAACTTGTGAGATGAACTCACAGATCAGAAAGAAGTTTCTCAGAAAGCTTCTTTCACGTTTTGAACGGATGAAATTTCCTTTATCAGCGTAGGCCTCAATGTGATCCAAAGAAGCCCTTCTCAGATTCCTCAAAGACAGTGTTAATGGACTGCTCCACGAAACATAAGTGTAACTCTGTGAGATGAATTCACACATCACCAAGAAGTTTCTAAGAAAGCTTCTTTCTAGTTTTCATCTGTGGATATTTCCTTTGTCACTGTAATGTTCATTGCGCTATGAAGTATCTAATTGCAGATTTCCAGAAAACTGTGCTAACAAACTGATCACTGAAGAGAAACGTGTAACTCTGTGAGTTGCATTCACACTTGGCAATGCAGTTTCTCAGAAAGCTTCTCTTTAGTATTATGTGAGGATATTTCCTTTATCACCATGGGCCCCAATAGGCTCCCAAATATCACTTTGCAGATTCCACGAAAAGAGTGTTAGCAAACTGCTTCTTGAGGCAGAGGTTGTAACTCTGTGAGATGAACTCACAGATCAGAAAGAAGTTTCTCAGAAAGCTTCTTTCACGTTTTGAACGGATGAAATTTCCTTTATCAGCGTAGGCCTCAATGTGATCCAAAGAAGCCCTTCTCAGATCCTCAAAGACAGTGTTAATGGACTGCTCCACGAAACATAAGTGTAACTCTGTGAGATGAATTCACACATCACCAAGAAGTTTCTAAGAAAGCTTCTTTCTAGTTTTCATCTGTGGATATTCCTTTGTCACTGTAATGTTCATTGCGCTATGAAGTATCTAATTGCAGATTTCCAGAAAACTGTGCTAACAAACTGATCACTGAAGAGAAACGTGTAACTCTGTGAGTTGCATTCACATGGCAATGCAGTTTCTCAGAAAGCTTCTCTTTAGTTATTATGTGAGGATATTTCCTTTATCACCATGGGCCCCAATAGGCTCCCAAATATCACTTTGCAGATTCCACGAAAAGAGTGTTAGCAAACTGCTTCTTGAGGCAGAGGTTGTAACTCTGTGAGATGAACTCACAGATCAGAAAGAAGTTTCTCAGAAAGCTTCTTTCACGTTTTGAACGGATGAAATTTCCTTTATCAGCGTAGGCCTCAATGTGATCCAAAGAAGCCCTTCTCAGATTCCTCAAAGACAGTGTTAATGGACTGCTCACGAAACATAAGTGTAACTCTGTGAGATGAATTCACACATCACCAAGAAGTTTCTAAGAAAGCTTCTTTCTAGTTTTCATCTGGATATTTCCTTTGTCACTGTAATGTTCATTGCGCTATGAAGTATCTAATTGCAGATTTCCAGAAAACTGTGCTAACAAACTGATCACTGAAGAGAAACGTGTAACTCTGTGAGTTGCATTCACATGGCAATGCAGTTTCTCAGAAAGCTTTCTTTAGTTATTAGTGAGGATATTTCCTTTATCACCATGGGCCCCAATAGGCTCCCAAATATCACTTTGCAGATTCCACGAAAAGAGTGTTAGCAAACTGCTTCTTGAGGCAGAGGTTGTAACTCTGTGAGATGAACTCACAGATCAGAAAGAAGTTTCTCAGAAAGCTTCTTTCACGTTTTGAACGGATGAAATTTCCTTTATCAGCGTAGGCCTCAATGTGATCCAAAGAAGCCCTTCTCAGATTCCTCAAAGACAGTGTTAATGGACTGCTCCACGAACATAAGTGTAACTCTGTGAGATGAATTCACATCACCAAGAAGTTTCTAAGAAAGCTTCTTTCTAGTTTTTCATCTGTGGATTTCATTTGTCACTGTTATGTTCATTGCGCTATGAAGTATCTAATTGCAGATTTCCAGAAAACTGTGCTAACAAACTGATCACAGAAGAGAAACGTGTAACTCTGTGAGTTGCATTCACACATGGCAATGCAGTTTCTCAGAAAGCTTCTCTTTAGTTATTATGTGAGGATATTTCCTTTATCACCATGGGCCCCAATAGGCTCCCAAATATCACTTTGCAGATTCCACGAAAAGAGTGTTAGCAAACTGCTTCTTGAGGCAGGGTTGTAACTCTGTGAGATGAACTCACAGATCAGAAAGAAGTTTCTCAGAAAGCTTCTTTCACGGTTTTGAACGGGATGAAATTTCCTTTATCAGCGCAGGCCTCAATATGATCCAAAGAAGCCCTTCTCAGATTCCTCAAAGACAGTGTTAATGGACTGCTCCACGAAACATAAGTGTAACTCTGTGAGATGAATTCACACATCACCAAGAAGTTTCTAAGAAAGCTTCTTTCTAGTTTTCATCTGTGGATATTTCCTTTGTCACTGTAATGTTCATTGCGCTATGAAGTATCTAATGCAGATTTCCAGAAAACTGTGCTAACAAACTGATCACTGAAGAGAAACGTGTAACTCTGTGAGTTGCATTCACACATGGCAATGCAGTTTCTCAGAAAGCTTCTCTTTAGTTATTATGTGAGGATATTTCCTTTATCACCATGGGCCCCAATAGGCTCCCAATATCACTTTGCAGATTTCCACGAAAAGAGTGTTAGCAAACTGCTTCTTGAGGCAGAGGTTGTAACTCTGTGAGATGAACTCACAGATCAGAAAGAAGTTTCTCAGAAAGCTTCTTTCACGGTTTGAACGGATGAAATTTCCTTTATCAGCGTAGGCCTCAAAGTGGTCTAAAGAAGCCCTTCTCAGAATCCTCAAAGACAGTGTTAACGGACTGCTCCACGAAACATAAGTGTAACTCTGTGAGATGAATTCACACATCACCAAGAAGTTTCTAAGAAAGCTTCTTTTCTAGTTTTCATCTGTGGATATTTCCTTGTCACTGTAATGTTCAATTGCGCTATGAAGTATCTAATTGCAGATTTCCAGAAAACTGTGCTAACAAACTGATCACTGAAGAGAAACGTGTAACTCTGTGGGTTGCATTCACACATTGGCAATGCAGTTTCTCCAGAAAGCTTCTCTTTAGTTATTATGTGAGGATATTTCCTTTATTACCATGGGCCCCAATAGGCTCCCAAATATCACTTTGCAGATTCCACGAAAAGAGTGTTAGCAAACTGCTTCTTGAGGCAGAGGTTGTAACTCTGTTGAGATGAACTCACAGATCAGAAAGAAGTTTCTCAGAAAGCTTCTTTCACGTTTTGAACGGATGAAATTTCCTTTATCAGCGTAGGCCTCAAGATGATCCAAGAAGCCCTTCTCAGATTCCTCAAAGACAGTGTTAATGGAATGCTCCACGAAACATAAGTGTAACTCTGTGAGATGAATTCACACATCACCAAGAAGTTTCTAAGAAAGCTTCTTTCTAGTTTTCATCTCTGGATATTTCCTTTGTCACTGTAATGTTCATTGCGCTATGAAGTATCTAATTGCAGATTTCCAGAAAACTGTGCTAACAAACTGATCACTGAAGAGAAACGTGTAACTCTGTGGGTTGCATTCACCACTTGGCAATGCAGTTTCTCAGAAAGCTTCTCTTTAGTTATTATGTGAGGATATTCCTTTATCACCATGGGCCCCAATAGGCTCCCAAATATCACTTTGCAGATTCCACGAAAAGAGTGTTAGCAAAACTGCTTCTTGAGGCAGAGGTTGTAACTCTGTGAGATGAACTCACAGATCAGAAAGAAGTTTCTCAGAAAGCTTCTTCACGTTTTTGAACGGATGAAATTTCCTTTATCAGCGTAGGCCTCAATATGATCCAAAGAAGCCCTTCTCAGATTCCTCAAAGACAGTGTTAATGGACTGCTCCACGAAACATAAGTGTAACTCTGTGAGATGAATTCACACATCACCAAGAAGTTTCTAAGAAAGCTTCTTTCTAGTTTTTCATCTCTGGATATTTCATTTGTCACTGTAATGTTCATTGCGCTAGGAAGTATCTAATTGCAGATTTCCAGAAAACTGTGCTAACAAACTGATCACAGAAGAGAAACGTGTAACTCTGTGAGTTGCATTCACACATGGCAATGCAGTTTCTCATAAAGCTTCTCTTAGTTATTATGTGAGGATATTTCCTTTATCACCATGGGCCCCAATAGGCTCCCAAATATCACTTTGCAGATTCCACGAAAGAGTGTTAGCAAACTGCTTCTTGAGGCAGAGGTTGTAACTCTGTGAGGATGAACTCACAGATCAGAAAGAAGTTTCTCAGAAAGCTTCTTTCACGGTTTGAACGGATGAAATTTCCTTTAGTCAGCGTAGGCCTCAAAGCGATGCAAGGAAGAACTTCAAGTTTCCTCAAAGACAGTGTTAATGGACTGCTCCACGAAACATAAGTGTAACTCTCTGAGATGAATTCACACATCACCAAGAGTTTCTAAGAAAGCTTCTTTCTAGTTTTCATCTCTGGATATTTCCTTTGTCACTGTAATGTTCATTGCGCTATGAAGTATCTAATTGCAGATTTCCAGAAAACTGTGCTAACAAACTGATCACTGAAGAGAAACGTGTAAGCTCTGTGGGTTGCATTCACACTTGGCAATGCAGTTTCTCAGAAGCTTCTCTTTAGTTATTATGTGAGATATTTCCTTTATCACCATGGGCCCCAATAGGCTCCCAAATATCACTTTGCAGATTCCACGAAAAGAGTGTTAGCAAACTGCTTCTTGAGGCAGAGGTTGTAACTCTGTGAGATGAACTCACAGATCAGAAAGAAGTTTCTCAGAAAGCTTCTTTCACGTTTGAACGGATTGACAATTTCCTTTATCAGCTTAGGCCTCAATATGTTATCCCAAAGAAGCCTTCTCAGATTCCTCAAAAACAGTGTTAATGCACTGCTCCACGAAACATAAGTGTAACCTCTGTGAGATGAATTCACACATCACCCAAGAGTTTCTAAGAACAGCTTCTTTTCAGTATCATCTGTTGGATATTTCATTTGTCACTGTAATGTTCATTGCGCTATGAAGTACTTATTGCAGGATTTCCAGAAAACTCGTGCTAACAACGATCACAGAGAGAAACGTGTAACTTTGAGTTGCATTCACACATGGAATGCAGTTCTCAGAAAGCTTCTCTTTAGTTATTATGTGAGGATATTTCCTTTATCACCATGGGCCCCAATAGGCTCCCAAATATCACTTTGCAGATTCCACGAAAAGAGTGTTAGCAAACTGCTTCTTGGCAGAGGTTGTAACTTGTGAGATGAACTCACAGATCAGAAAGAATTTCTCAGAAAGCTTCTTTCACGTTTGAACGGATGAAATTTCCTTTATCAGCGTAGGCCTCAATGTGATCCAAAGAAGCCCTTCTCAGATTCCTCAAAGACAGTGTTAACGGACTGCTCCATGAAACATAAGTGTAACTCTGTGAGATGAATTCACACATCACCAAGAAGTTTCTAAGAAAGCTTCTTTCTAGTTTTCATCTCTGGATATTTCCTTTGTCACTGTAATGTTCATTGCGCTATGAAGTATCTAATTGCAGATTTCCAGAAAACTGTGCTAACAAACTGATCACTGAAGAGAAACGTGTAACTCTGTGGTTGCATTCACACTTGGCAATGCAGTTTCTCAGAAAGCTTCTCTTTAGTTATTATGTGAGGATATTTCCTTTATACCATGGGCCCCAATAGGCTCCCAAATATCACTTTGCAGATTCCACGAAAAGAGTGTTAGCAAACTGCTTCTTGAGGCAGAGGTTGTAACTCTGTGAGATGAACTACAGATCAGAAAGAAGTTTCTCAGAAAGCTTCTTTCTCATTTTTATTGGAAGATGTTTCCATTGGCCCCATTGTTTTCAAAGGGATCGGGAATATCTGTTCTCAGATTCCACAAATAGGCCTAGGCCACGGCCCCACGAAATACCGCTGCAACTTAGTGAGTTGAATTCACACATCACATAGCGTTTCTCAGAAAGCTTCTTTCTTTAGTAAGACGAGGTTATTTGTGGTCTTGGAGCGCCACCGTGTGTCCTATTGCAGATTCTGCGAAAATTCTGCTAGCGAGTTTCTCAGTGGAAACAATGATGGACATCTGTGGGCTGAATTCACCCACAACAAGAAGTTTTTGAGAAGCCTTCTCTGCAGGTTTCTCTGAGGATAGTTCCTTATTCAGCATGCGATTCAACGATATCCAAGACATCACATCTGAGATTCCTCAAAATGAGTGCTAGGAAACTCCCCCGAGAACGGGTGATAGAACACTGTGAAATGAATTCACATATCACAAAGCAGTTTCTCACAAAGCTTGGTTCCGCTTTCTCTTGAAGGATATTTCCTTTCTCCTTCTATTCTTCAAAGCTATCTGAAATATCACTTCTCAGAATCCACGGAAACAGTCCAAAGAAACGGCTCCAAAGAACACTGGCGTAAGTCTGTGAGTTGCATTCACACTGGCAATGCAGTTTCTCAGAAAGCTTCTCTTTAGTTATTATGTGAGGATATTTCCTTTATCACCATGGGCCCCAATAGGCTCCCAAATATCACTTTGCAGATTCCACGAAAAGAGTGTTAGCAAACTGCTTCTTGAGGCAGAGGTTGTAACTCTGTGAGATGAACTCACAGATCAGAAAGAAGTTTCTGAGAAAGCTTCTTTCACGGTTTTGAACGGATGAAATTTCCTTTATCAGCGTAGGACTCAATATGATCCAAAGAAGCCCTTCTCAGATTCCTCAAAGACAGTGTTAATGGACTGCTCCACGAAACATAGTGTAACTCTGTGAGATGAATTCACACATCACCAAGAAGTTTCTAAGAAAGCTTCTTTCTAGTTTTCATCTGTGGATATTTCCTTTGTCACTGTAATGTTCATTGCGCTATGAAGTATCTAATTGCAGATTTCCAGAAAACTGTGCTAACAAACTGATCACCTGAAGAGAAACGTGTAACTCTGTGAGTTGCATTCACACATGGCAATGCAGTTTCTCAGAAAGCTTCTCTTTATTTATTATGTGAGGATATTTCCTTTATCACCATGGGCCCCAATAGGCTCCCAAATATCACTTTGCAGATTCCACGAAAAGAGTGTTAGCAAACTGCTTCTTGAGGCAGAGGTTGTAACTCTGTGAGATGAACTCACAGATCAGAAAGAAGTTTCTCAGAAAGCTTCTTTCACGGTTTGAACGGATGAAATTTCCTTTATCAGCGTAGGCCTCAATGTGGTCTAAAGAAGCCCTTCTCAGATTCCTCAAAGACAGTGTTAACGGACTGCTCCACGAAACATAAGTGTAACTCTGTGAGATGAATTCACACATCACCAAGAAGTTTCTAAGAAAGCTTCTTTCTAGTTTTCATCTGTGGATATTTCCTTTGTCACTGTAATGTTCATTGCGCTATGAAGTATCTAATTGCAGATTTCCAGAAAACTGTGCTAACAAACTGATCACTGAAGAGAAACGTGTAACTCTGTGGAGTTGCATTCACACATGGCAATGCAGTTTCTCAGAAAGCTTCTCTTTAGTTATTATGTGAGGATATTTCCTTTATCACCATGGGCCCAATAGGCTCCCAAATATCACTTTGCAGATTCCACGAAAAGTGTTAGCAAACTGCTTCTTGAGGCAGAGGTTGTAACTCTGTGAGATGAACTCACAGATCAGAAAGAAGTTTCTCAGAAAGCTTCTTTCACGTTTTGAACGGATGAAATTTCCTTTATCAGCGTAGGCCTCAAAGTGTCAAAGAAGCCCT